>NW_027619814.1:0-29875 GCF_964187855.1 Myxine glutinosa
CACTAACACAAGTGCGAAAAGGTGGTTTTTCAACACTAACACAAGTGTGAAAAGTGGTTTTCAACACTAACACAAGTGCGAAAAGTGGTTTTTCAACACTAACACAAGTGCGAAAAGTGGTTTTTCAACACTATCACAAGTGCAAAAAGTGTTTTTCCACACTAATACAAGTGCAAAAGTGGTTTCCTGCACCAACACAAGTGCGAAAAGTGGTTTTTCAACACTAACACAAGTGCGAAAAGTGGTTTTTCAACACTATCACAAGTGTAAAAAGTGTTTTTTCCACACTAATACAAGTGCAAAAGTGGTTTCCTGCACCAACACAAGTGCGAAAAGTGGTTTTTCAAAACTAACATAAGTGCGAAAAGTGGTTTTTCATCACTAACACAAGTGCGAAAAGTGATTTTTCCACACTAATACAAGTGCAAAAGTGGTTTCCTGCACCACACAAGTGCGAAAAGTGGTTTTTCAACACTAACACAAGTGCGAAAAGTGGTTTTTTCAACACTATCACAAGTGCAAAAAGTGTTTTGCCACACTAATACAAGTGCAAAAGTGGTTTCCTGCAACATCACAAGTGCGAAAAGTGGTTTTCAACACTAACACAAGTGCGAAAAGTGGTTTTTCAACACTAACACAAGTGCGAAAAGCGGTTTTTCAACACTATCACAAGTGCAAAAAGTGTTTTTTCACACGAATACAAGTGCAAAAGTGGTTTCCTGCACCAACACAAGTGCGAAAAGTGTTTTTCAACACTAACACAAGTGCGAAAAGTGGTTTTTCAACACTATCACAAGTTCAAAAAGTGTTTTTTCCACACTAATACAAGTGCAAAAGTGTTTCCAGCACCAACACAAGTGCGAAATGTGGTTTTTCAACACTAACACAAGTGCGAAAATTGGTTTTTCAACACTAACACAAGTGCGAAAAGTGGTTTTTCAACACTAACACAAGTGCGAAAGTGTTTTTTCCACACTAATACAAGTGCAAAGTGGTTTCCTGCACCAACACAAATGCAAAAAGTGGTTTTTCAACACGAACACAAGTGCGAAAAGTGGTTTTTCAACACTAACACAAGTGCAAAAAGTGTTTTGTCCACACTAATACAAGTGCAAAAGTGGTTTCCTGCACCAACACAAGTGCGAAAAGTGGTTTTTCAACACTAACACAAGTGCGAAAAGTGATTTTTCAACACTAACACATGTGCAAAAAGTGGTTTTTCCACACTAATACAAGTGCAAAAGTGGTTTTTCCACACTAATACAAGTGCAGAAGTGGTTTTTCAACACTATCACAAGTGCAAAAAGTGTTTTTTCCACACTAATACAAGTGCAAAAGTGGTTTCCTGCACCAACACAAATGCGAAAAGTGGTTTTTCAACACTAACACAAGTGCGAAAAGTGGTTTTTCAACACTATCACAAGTGCAAAAAGTGGTTTTTCAACACTATCACAAGTGCAAAAAGTGTTTTTTGCACACTAATACAAGTGCAAAAGTGGTTTCCTGCACCAACACAAGTGCGAAAAGTGGTTTTTCAACACTAACACAAGTGCGAAAGTGGTTTTTCAACACTATCACAAGTTCAAAAGCGTTTTTCCCACACTAATACAAGTGCAAAAGTGGTTTCCTGCACCAACACAAGTGCGAAAAGTAGTTTTTCTACACTAACACAAGTGCGAAAAGTGGTTTTCAACACTATCACAAGTGCAAAAAGTGTTTTTTCCACACTAATACAAGTGCAAAAGTGGTTTCCTGTACCAACACAAGTGCGAAAAGTGGTTTTTCAACAGTATCACAAGTGCAAAAAGTGTTTTTTCCACACTAATACAAGTGCAAAAGTGGTTTCCTGTACCAACACAAGTGCGAAAGTGGTTTTTCAACACTAACACAAGTGCGAAAAGTGTTTTTTCCACACTAATACAAGTGCAAAAGTGGTTTCCTGCACCAACACAAGTGCGAAATGTGGTTTTTCAACACTAACACAAGTGTCGAAAATTGGTTTTTCAACACTAACACAAGTGCGAAAAGTGTTTTTCAACACTAACACAAGTGCGAAAAGTGTTTTTTCCACACTAATACAAGTGCAAAAGTGGTTTCCTGCACCAACACAAATGCGAAAAGTGGTTTTTCAACACTAACACAAGTGCGAAAAGTGGTTTTCAACACTAACACAAGTGCAAAAAGTGTTTTTACACACTAATACAAGTGCAAAAGTGGTTTCCTGCACCAACACAAGTGCAAAAAGTGGTTTTTCAACACTAACACAAGTGCGAAAAGTGATTTTTCAACACTAACACATGTGCGAAAAGTGGTTTTTCCACACTAATACAAGTGCAAAAGTGGTTTTTCCACACTAACACAAGTGCGAAAAGTGGTTTTTCCACACTAATACAAGTGCAAAAGTGGTTTCCTGCACGAACACAAGTGCGAAAAGTGGTTTTCAACACTAACACAAGTGCGAAAAGTGGTTTTTCAACACTAACACAAGTGCGAAAAGTGGTTTTTCAACACTAACACAAGTGCGAATAGTGGTTTTTCAACACTAACACAAGTGCGAAAAGTGGTTTTTCAACACTAACACAAGTGCGAAAAGTGGTTTTTCAACACTATCACAAGTGCAAAAAGTGGTTTTTCCACACTAATACAAGTGCAAAAGTGGTTTCCTGCACCAACACTAGTGCGAAAAGTGGTTTTTCAACACTAACACAAGTGCGAAAAGTGGTTTTTCAACACTAACACAAGTGCGAAAAGTGGTTTTTCAACACTATCACAAGTGCAAAAAGTGTTTTTTCCACACTAATACAAGTGCAAAAGTGGTTTCCTGCACCAACACAAGTGCGAAAAGTGGTTTTTCAACACTAACACAAGTGCGAAAAGTGGTTTTTCAACACTATCACAAGTTCAAAAAGTGTTTTTTCCACACCAATACAAGTGCAAAAGTGGTTTCCTGCACCAACACAAGTGCGAAAAGTGGTTTTTCTACACTAACACAAGTGCGAAAAGTGGTTTTTCAACACTATCACAAGTGCAAAAAGTGTTTTTTCCACACTAATACAAGTGCAAAAGTGGTTTCCTGTACCAACACAAGTGCGAAAAGTGGTTTTTCAACACTAACACAAGGGCGAAAAGTGGTTTTTCAACACTAACACAAGTGCGAAAAGTGTTTTTTCCACACTAATACAAGTGCAAAAGTGGTTTCCTGCACCAACACAAGTGCGAAATGTGGTTTTTCAACACTAACACAAGTGCGAAAATTGGTTTTTCAACACTAACACAAGTGCGAAAAGTGGTTTTTCAACACTAACACAAGTGCGAAAAGTGTTTTTTCCACACTAATACAAGTGCAAAAGTGGTTTCCTGCACCAACACAAATGCGAAAAGTGGTTTTTCAACACTAACACAAGTGCGAAAAGTGGTTTTTCAACACTAACACAAGTGCAAAAGTGTTTTTTCCACACTAATACAAGTGCAAAAGTGGTTTCCTGCACCAACACAAGTGCGATAAATGGTTTTTCAACACTAACACAAGTGCGAAAAGTGATTTTTCAACACTAACACATGTGCGAAAAGTGGTTTTTCCACACTAATACAAGTGCAAAAGTGGTTTTTCCACACTAATACAAGTGCAAAAGTGGTTTCCTGCACCATCACAAGTGCGAAAAGTGGTTTTTCAACAGTAACACAAGTGCGAAAAGTGGTTTTTCAACACTAACACAAGTGCGAAAAGTGGTTTTTCAACACTAACACAAGTGCGAAAAGTGGTTTTTCAACACTAACACAAGTGTGAAAAGTGGTTTTTCAACACTAACACAAGTGCGAAAAGTGGTTTTTCAACACTAACACAAGTGCGAAAAGTGGTTTTTCAACACTATCACAAGTGCAAAAAGTGTTTTTCCACACTAATACAAGTGCAAAAGTGGTTTCCTGCACCAACACAAGTGCGAAAAGTGGTTTTTCAACACTAACACAAGTGCGAAAAGTGGTTTTTCAACACTATCACAAGTGTAAAAAGTGTTTTTTCCACACTAATACAAGTGCAAAAGTGGTTTCCTGCACCAACACAAGTGCGAAAAGTGGTTTTTCAAAACTAACATAAGTGCGAAAAGTGGTTTTTCATCACTAACACAAGTGCGAAAAGTGATTTTTCCACACTAATACAAGTGCAAAAGTGGTTTCCTGCACCAACACAAGTGCGAAAAGTGGTTTTTCAACACTAACACAAGTGCGAAAAGTGGTTTTTCAACACTATCACAAGTGCAAAAAGTGTTTTTGCCACACTAATACAAGTGCAAAAGTGGTTTCCTGCAACATCACAAGTGCGAAAAGTGGTTTTTCAACACTAACACAAGTGCGAAAAGTGGTTTTTCAACACTAACACAAGTGCGAAAAGCGGTTTTTCAACACTATCACAAGTGCAAAAAGTGTTTTTTCCACACGAATACAAGTGCAAAAGTGGTTTCCTGCACCAACACAAGTGCGAAAAGTGGTTTTTCAACACTAACACAAGTGCGAAAAGTGGTTTTTCAACACTATCACAAGTTCAAAAAGTGTTTTTTCCACACTAATACAAGTGCAAAAGTGGTTTCCAGCACCAACACAAGTGCGAAATGTGGTTTTTCAACACTAACACAAGTGCGAAAATTGGTTTTTCAACACTAACACAAGTGCGAAAAGTGGTTTTTCAACACTAACACAAGTGCGAAAAGTGTTTTTTCCACACTAATACAAGTGCAAAGTGGTTTCCTGCACCAACACAAATGCAAAAAGTGGTTTTTCAACACGAACACAAGTGCGAAAAGTGATTTTTCAACACTAACACATGTGCAAAAAGTGGTTTTTCCACACTAATACAAGTGCAAAAGTGGTTTTTCCACACTAATACAAGTGCAGAAGTGGTTTTTCAACACTATCACAAGTGCAAAAAGTGTTTTTTCCACACTAATACAAGTGCAAAAGTGGTTTCCTGCACCAACACAAATGCGAAAAGTGGTTTTTCAACACTAACACAAGTGCGAAAAGTGGTTTTTCAACACTATCACAAGTGCAAAAAGTGGTTTTTCAACACTATCACAAGTGCAAAAAGTGTTTTTTGCACACTAATACAAGTGCAAAAGTGGTTTCCTGCACCAACACAAGTGCGAAAAGTGGTTTTTCAACACTAACACAAGTGCGAAAAGTGGTTTTTCAACACTATCACAAGTTCAAAAAGCGTTTTTTCCACACTAATACAAGTGCAAAAGTGGTTTCCTGCACCAACACAAGTGCGAAAAGTGGTTTTTCTACACTAACACAAGTGCGAAAAGTGGTTTTTCAACACTATCACAAGTGCAAAAAGTGTTTTTTCCACACTAATACAAGTGCAAAAGTGGTTTCCTGTACCAACACAAGTGCGAAAAGTGGTTTTTCAACACTAACACAAGTGCGAAAAGTGGTTTTTCAACAGTATCACAAGTGCAAAAAGTGTTTTTTCCACACTAATACAAGTGCAAAAGTGGTTTCCTGTACCAAAACAAGTGCGAAAAGTGGTTTTTCAACACTAACACAAGTGCGAAAAGTGTTTTTTCCGCACTAATACAAGTGCAAAAGTGGTTTCCTGCACCAACACAAGTGCGAAAAGTGTTTTTTCCGCACTAATACAAGTGCAAAAGTGGTTTCCTGCACCAACACAAGTGCGAAATGTGGTTTTTCAACACTAACACAAGTGCGAAAATTGGTTTTTCAACACTAACACAAGTGCGAAAAGTGGTTTTTCAACACTAACACAAGTGCGAAAAGTGTTTTTTCCACACTAATACAAGTGCAAAAGTGGTTTCCTGCACCAACACAAATAATAAAAGTGGTTTTTCAACACTAACACAAGTGCGAAAAGTGGTTTTTCAACACTAACACAAGTGCAAAAAGTGTTTTTACACACTAATACAAGTGCAAAAGTGGTTTCCTGCACCAACACAAGTGCAAAAAGTGGTTTTTCAACACTAACACAAGTGCGAAAAGTGATTTTTCAACACTAACACATGTGCGAAAAGTGGTTTTTCCACACTAATACAAGTGCAAAAGTGGTTTTTCCACACTAACACAAGTGCGAAAAGTGGTTTTTCCACACTAATACAAGTGCAAAAGTGGTTTCCTGCACCAACACAAGTGCGAAAAGTGGTTTTTCAACACTAACACAAGTGCGAAAAGTGGTTTTTCAACACTAACACAAGTGCGAAAAGTGGTTTTTCAACACTAACACAAGGGCGAAAAGTGGTTTTCAACACTATCACAAGTGCAAAAAGTGTTTTTTCCACACTAATACAAGTGCAAAAGTGGTTTCCTGCACCAACACAAGTGCGAAAAGTGGTTTTTCAACACTAACACAAGTGCGAAAATTGGTTTTTCAACACTATCACAAGTGCAAAAAGTGTTTTTTCCACACTAATACAAGTGCAAAAGTGGTTTCCTGCACCAACACAAGTGCGAAAAGTGGTTTTTCAACACTAACACAAGTGCGAAAAGTGGTTTTTCAACACTAAAACAAGTGCGAAAAGTGTTTTTTCCACACTAATACAAGTGCAAAAGTGGTTTCCTGCACCAACACAAGTGCGAAAAGTGGTTTTTCAACAATAACACAAGTGCGAAAAGTGGTTTTTCAACACTAACACAAGTGCGAAAAGTGTTTTTTCCACACTAATACAAGTGCAAAAGTGGTTTCCTGTACCAACACAAATGCGAAAAGTGGTTTTTCAACACTAACACAAGTGCGAAAAGTGGTTTTTCAACACTAACACAAGTGCAAAAAGTGTTTTTACACACTAATACAAGTGCAAAAGTGGTTTCCTGCACCAACACAAGTGCGAAAAGTGGTTTTTCAACACTAACACAAGTGCGAAAAGTGATTTTTCAACACTAACACATGTGCGAAAAGTGGTTTTTCCACACTAATACAAGTGCAAAAGTGGTTTTTCCACACTAATACAAGTGCAAAAGTGGTTTCCTGCACCAACACAAGTGCGAAAAGTGGTTCTTCAACACTAACACAAGTGCAAAAAGTGTTTTTTCCACACTAATACAAGTGCAAAAGTGGTTTCCTGTACCAACACAAGTGCGAAAAGTGGTTTTTCAACACTAACACAAGTGCGAAAAGTGGTTTTTCAACACTATCACAAGTTCAAAAAGTGTTTTTTCCACACCAATACAAGTGCAAAAGTGGTTTCCTGCACCAACACAAGTGCGAAAAGTGGTTTTTCTACACTAACACAAGTGCGAAAAGTGGTTTTTCAACACTATCACAAGTGCAAAAAGTGTTTTTTCCACACTAATACAAGTGCAAAAGTGGTTTCCTGTACCAACACAAGTGCGAAAAGTGGTTTTTCAACACTAACACAAGGGCGAAAAGTGGTTTTTCAACACTAACACAAGTGCGAAAAGTGTTTTTTCCACACTAATACAAGTGCAAAAGTGGTTTCCTGCACCAACACAAGTGCGAAATGTGGTTTTTCAACACTAACACAAGTGCGAAAATTGGTTTTTCAACACTAACACAAGTGCGAAAAGTGGTTTTTCAACACTAACACAAGTGCGAAAAGTGTTTTTTCCACACTAATACAAGTGCAAAAGTGGTTTCCTGCACCAACACAAATGCGAAAAGTGGTTTTTCAACACTAACACAAGTGCGAAAAGTGGTTTTTCAACACTAACACAAGTGCAAAAGTGTTTTTTCCACACTAATACAAGTGCAAAAGTGGTTTCCTGCACCAACACAAGTGCGATAAATGGTTTTTCAACACTAACACAAGTGCGAAAAGTGATTTTTCAACACTAACACATGTGCGAAAAGTGGTTTTTCCACACTAATACAAGTGCAAAAGTGGTTTTTCCACACTAATACAAGTGCAAAAGTGGTTTCCTGCACCATCACAAGTGCGAAAAGTGGTTTTTCAACAGTAACACAAGTGCGAAAAGTGGTTTTTCAACACTAACACAAGTGCGAAAAGTGGTTTTTCAACACTAACACAAGTGCGAAAAGTGGTTTTCAACACTAACACAAGTGTGAAAAGTGGTTTTTCAACACTAACACAAGTGCGAAAAGTGGTTTTTCAACACTAACACAAGTGCGAAAAGTGGTTTTTCAACACTATCACAAGTGCAAAAAGTGTTTTTCCACACTAATACAAGTGCAAAAGTGGTTTCCTGCACCAACACAAGTGCGAAAAGTGGTTTTTCAACACTAACACAAGTGCGAAAAGTGGTTTTTCAACACTATCACAAGTGTAAAAAGTGTTTTTTCCACACTAATACAAGTGCAAAAGTGGTTTCCTGCACCAACACAAGTGCGAAAAGTGGTTTTTCAAACTAACATAAGTGCGAAAAGTGGTTTTTCATCACTAACACAAGTGCGAAAAGTGATTTTTCCACACTAATACAAGTGCAAAAGTGGTTTCCTGCACCAACACAAGTGCGAAAAGTGGTTTTTCAACACTAACACAAGTGCGAAAAGTGGTTTTTCAACACTATCACAAGTGCAAAAAGTGTTTTTGCCACACTAATACAAGTGCAAAAGTGGTTTCCTGCAACATCACAAGTGCGAAAAGTGGTTTTTCAACACTAACACAAGTGCGAAAAGTGGTTTTTCAACACTAACACAAGTGCGAAAAGCGGTTTTTCAACACTATCACAAGTGCAAAAAGTGTTTTTTCCACACGAATACAAGTGCAAAAGTGGTTTCCTGCACCAACACAAGTGCGAAAAGTGGTTTTTCAACACTAACACAAGTGCGAAAAGTGGTTTTTCAACACTATCACAAGTTCAAAAAGTGTTTTTTCCACACTAATACAAGTGCAAAAGTGGTTTCCAGCACCAACACAAGTGCGAAATGTGGTTTTTCAACACTAACACAAGTGCGAAAATTGGTTTTTCAACACTAACACAAGTGCGAAAAGTGGTTTTTCAACACTAACACAAGTGCGAAAAGTGTTTTTTCCACACTAATACAAGTGCAAAGTGGTTTCCTGCACCAACACAAATGCAAAAAGTGGTTTTTCAACACGAACACAAGTGCGAAAAGTGGTTTTTCAACACTAACACAAGTGCAAAAAGTGTTTTTGTCCACACTAATACAAGTGCAAAAGTGGTTTCCTGCACCAACACAAGTGCGAAAAGTGGTTTTTCAACACTAACACAAGTGCGAAAAGTGATTTTTCAACACTAACACATGTGCAAAAAGTGGTTTTTCCACACTAATACAAGTGCAAAAAGTGGTTTTTCCACACTAATACAAGTGCAGAAGTGGTTTTCAACACTATCACAAGTGCAAAAAGTGTTTTTTCCACACTAATACAAGTGCAAAAGTGGTTTCCTGCACCAACACAAATGCGAAAAGTGGTTTTTCAACACTAACACAAGTGCGAAAAGTGTTTTTCAACACTATCACAAGTGCAAAAAGTGGTTTTTCAACACTATCACAAGTGCAAAAAGTGTTTTTTGCACACTAATACAAGTGCAAAAGTGGTTTCCTGCACCAACACAAGTGCGAAAAGTGGTTTTTCAACACTAACACAAGTGCGAAAAGTGGTTTTTCAACACTATCACAAGTTCAAAAAGCGTTTTTTCCACACTAATACAAGTGCAAAAGTGGTTTCCTGCACCAACACAAGTGCGAAAAGTGGTTTTTCTACACTAACACAAGTGCGAAAGTGGTTTTTCAACACTATCACAAGTGCAAAAAGTGTTTTTTCCACACTAATACAAGTGCAAAAGTGGTTTCCTGTACCAACACAAGTGCGAAAAGTGGTTTTTCAACACTAACACAAGTGCGAAAAGTGGTTTTTCAACAGTATCACAAGTGCAAAAAGTGTTTTTTCCACACTAATACAAGTGCAAAAGTGGTTTCCTGTACCAACACAAGTGCGAAAAGTGTTTTTTCCGCACTAATACAAGTGCAAAAGTGGTTTCCTGCACCAACACAAGTGCGAAATGTGGTTTTTCAACACTAACACAAGTGCGAAAATTGGTTTTTCAACACTAACACAAGTGCGAAAAGTGGTTTTTCAACACTAACACAAGTGCGAAAAGTGTTTTTTCCACACTAATACAAGTGCAAAAGTGGTTTCCTGCACCAACACAAATAATAAAAGTGGTTTTTCAACACTAACACAAGTGCGAAAAGTGGTTTTTCAACACTAACACAAGTGCAAAAAGTGTTTTTACACACTAATACAAGTGCAAAAGTGGTTTCCTGCACCAACACAAGTGCAAAAAGTGGTTTTTCAACACTAACACAAGTGCGAAAAGTGATTTTTCAACACTAACACATGTGCGAAAAGTGGTTTTTCCACACTAATACAAGTGCAAAAGTGGTTTTTCCACACTAACACAAGTGCGAAAAGTGGTTTTTCCACACTAATACAAGTGCAAAAGTGGTTTCCTGCACCAACACAAGTGCGAAAAGTGGTTTTTCAACACTAACACAAGTGCGAAAAGTGGTTTTTCAACACTAACACAAGTGCGAAAAGTGGTTTTTCAACACTAACACAAGGGCGAAAAGTGGTTTTCAACACTATCACAAGTGCAAAAAGTGTTTTTTCCACACTAATACAAGTGCAAAAGTGGTTTCCTGCACCAACACAAGTGCGAAAAGTGGTTTTTCAACACTAACACAAGTGCGAAAATTGGTTTTTCAACACTATCACAAGTGCAAAAAGTGTTTTTTCCACACTAATACAAGTGCAAAAGTGGTTTCCTGCACCAACACAAGTGCGAAAAGTGGTTTTTCAACACTAACACAAGTGCGAAAAGTGGTTTTTCAACACTAAAACAAGTGCGAAAAGTGTTTTTTCCACACTAATACAAGTGCAAAAGTGGTTTCCTGCACCAACACAAGTGCGAAAAGTGGTTTTTCAACAATAACACAAGTGCGAAAAGTGGTTTTTCAACACTAACACAAGTGCGAAAAGTGTTTTTTCCACACTAATACAAGTGCAAAAGTGGTTTCCTGTACCAACACAAATGCGAAAAGTGGTTTTTCAACACTAACACAAGTGCGAAAAGTGGTTTTTCAACACTAACACAAGTGCAAAAAGTGTTTTTACACACTAATACAAGTGCAAAAGTGGTTTCCTGCACCAACACAAGTGCGAAAAGTGGTTTTTCAACACTAACACAAGTGCGAAAAGTGATTTTTCAACACTAACACATGTGCGAAAAGTGGTTTTTCCACACTAATACAAGTGCAAAAGTGGTTTTTCCACACTAATACAAGTGCAAAAGTGGTTTCCTGCACCAACACAAGTGCGAAAAGTGGTTCTTCAACACTAACACAAGTGCGAAAAGTGGTTTTTCAACACTATCACAAGTGCAAAAAGTGTTTTTTCCACACTAATACAAGTGCGAAAAGTGGTTTTTCAACACTAACACAAGTGCGAAAAGTGGTTTTTCCACACTAATACAAGTGCAAAAGTGGTTTCCTGCACCAACACAAGTGCGACAAGTGGTTTTTCAACACTAACACAAGTGCGAAAAGTGGTTTTTCAACACTAACACAAGTGCGAAAAGTGGTTTTTCAACACTAACACAAGGGCGAAAAGTGGTTTTCAACACTATCACAAGTGCAAAAAGTGTTTTTTCCACACTAATACAAGTGCAAAAGTGGTTTCCTGCACCAACACAAGTGCGAAAAGTGGTTTTTCAACACTAACACAAGTGCGAAAATTGGTTTTTCAACACTATCACAAGTGCAAAAAGTGTTTTTTCCACACTAATACAAGTGCAAAAGTGGTTTCCTGCACCAACACAAGTGCGAAAAGTGGTTTTTCAACACTAACACAAGTGCGAAAAGTGGTTTTTCAACACTAAAACAAGTGCGAAAAGTGTTTTTCCACACTAATACAAGTGCAAAAGTGGTTTCCTGCACCAACACAAGTGCGAAAAGTGGTTTTTCAACAATAACACAAGTGCGAAAAGTGGTTTTTCAACACTAACACAAGTGCGAAAAGTGTTTTTTCCACACTAATACAAGTGCAAAAGTGGTTTCCTGTACCAACACAAATGCGAAAAGTGGTTTTTCAACACTAACACAAGTGCGAAAAGTGGTTTTTCAACACTAACACAAGTGCAAAAAGTGTTTTTACACACTAATACAAGTGCAAAAGTGGTTTCCTGCACCAACACAAGTGCGAAAAGTGGTTTTTCAACACTAACACAAGTGCGAAAAGTGATTTTTCAACACTAACACATGTGCGAAAAGTGGTTTTTCCACACTAATACAAGTGCAAAAGTGGTTTTTCCACACTAATACAAGTGCAAAAGTGGTTTCCTGCACCAACACAAGTGCGAAAAGTGGTTCTTCAACACTAACACAAGTGCGAAAAGTGGTTTTTCAACACTATCACAAGTGCAAAAAGTGTTTTTTCCACACTAATACAAGTGCGAAAAGTGGTTTTTCAACACTAACACAAGTGCGAAAAGTGGTTTTTCCACACTAATACAAGTGCAAAAGTGGTTTCCTGCACCAACACAAGTGCGACAAGTGGTTTTTCAACACTAACACAAGTGCGAAAAGTGGTTTTTCAACACTAACATAAGTGCAAAAAGTGGTTTTTCAACACTATCACAAGTGCAAAAAGTGTTTTTTCCACACTAATACAAGTGCAAAAGTGGTTTCCTGCACCAACACAAGTGCGAAAAGTGGTTTTTCAACACTAACACAAGTGCGAAAAGTGGTTTTTCAACACTATCACAAGTGCGAAAAGTGTTTTTTCCACACTAATACAAGTGCAAAAGTGGTTTCCTGCACCAACACAAGTGCGAAAAGTGGTTTTTCAACACTAACACAAGTGCGAAAAGTGGTTTTTCAACACTAGCACAAGTGCGAAAAGTGTTTTTTCCACACTAATACAAGTGCAAAAGTAGTTTCCTGCACCAACACTAGTGCGAAAAGTGGTTTTTCAACACTAACACAAGTGCGAAAAGTGGTTTTTCAACACTAACACAAGTGCGAAAAGTGGTTTTTCCACACTAATACAAGTGCAAAAGTGGTTTCCTGTACCAACACAAGTGCGAAAATTGGTTTTTCAACACTAACACAAGTGCGAAAAGTGATTTTTCAACACTAACACATGTGCGAAAAGTGGTTTTTCAACACTATCACAAGTGCAAAAAGTGTTTTTTCCACACTAATACAAGTGCAAAAGTGGTTTCCTGCACCAACACAAGTGCGAAAAGTGGTTTTTCAACACTAACACAAGTGCGAAAAGTGGTTTTTCAACACTAGCACAAGTGCGAAAAGTGTTTTTTCCACACTAATACAAGTGCAAAAGTAGTTTCCTGCACCAACACTAGTGCGAAAAGTAGTTTTTCAACACTAACACAAGTGCGAAAAGTGGTTTTTCAACACTAACACAAGTGCGAAAAGTGGTTTTTCCACACTAATACAAGTGCAAAAGTGGTTTCCTGCACCAACACAAGTGCGAAAATTGTTTTTTCAACACTAACACAAGTGCGAAAAGTGATTTTTCAACACTAACACAAGTGCGAAAAGTGGTTTTTCAACAATAACACAAGTGCGAAAAGTGGTTTTTCAACACTAGCACAAGTGCGAAAAGTGTTTTTTCCACACTAATACAAGTGCAAAAGTAGTTTCCTGCACCAACACTAGTGCGAAAAGTGGTTTTTCAACACTAACACAAGTGCGAAAAGTGGTTTTTCAACACTAACACAAGTGCGAAAAGTGGTTTTTCCACACTAATACAAGTGCAAAAGTGGTTTCCTGCACCAACACAAGTGCGAAAAGTGGTTTTTCAACACTAACACAAGTGCGAAAAGTGATTTTTCAACACTAACACATGTGCGAAAAGTGGTTTTTCCACACTAATACAAGTGCAAAAGTGGTTTTTCCACACTAATACAAGTGCAAAAGTGGTTTCCTGCACCAACACAAGTGCGAAAAGTGGTTCTTCAACACTAACACAAGTGCGAAAAGTGGTTTTTCAACACTATCACAAGTGCAAAAAGTGTTTTTTCCACACTAATACAAGTGCGAAAAGTGGTTTTTCAACACTAACACAAGTGCGAAAAGTGGTTTTTCCACACTAATACAAGTGCAAAAGTGGTTTCCTGCACCAACACAAGTGCGACAAGTGGTTTTTCAACACTAACACAAGTGCGAAAAGTGGTTTTTCAACACTAACACAAGTGCGAAAAGTGGTTTTTCAACACTATCACAAGTGCAAAAAGTGTTTTTTCCACACTAATACAAGTGCAAAAGTGGTTTCCTGCACCAACACAAGTGCGAAAAGTGGTTTTTCAACACTAACACAAGTGCGAAAAGTGGTTTTTCAACACTATCACAAGTGCAAAAAGTGTTTTTTCCACACTAATACAAGTGCAAAAGTGGTTTCCTGCACCAACACAAGTGCGAAAAGTGGTTTTTCAACACTAACACAAGTGCGAAAAGTGTTTTTTCCACACTAATACAAGTGCAAAAGTAGTTTCCTGCACCAACACTAGTGCGAAAAGTGGTTTTTCAACACTAACACAAGTGCGAAAAGTGGTTTTTCAACACTAACACAAGTGCGAAAAGTGGTTTTTCCACACTAATACAAGTGCAAAAGTGGTTTCCTGTACCAACACAAGTGCGAAAATTGGTTTTTCAACACTAACACAAGTGCGAAAAGTGATTTTTCAACACTAACACATGTGCGAAAAGTGGTTTTTCAACACTATCACAAGTGCAAAAAGTGTTTTTTCCACACTAATACAAGTGCAAAAGTGGTTTCCTGCACCAACACAAGTGCGAAAAGTGGTTTTTCAACACTAACACAAGTGCGAAAAGTGGTTTTTCAACACTAGCACAAGTGCGAAAAGTGTTTTTTCCACACTAATACAAGTGCAAAAGTATTTTCCTGCACCAACACTAGTGCGAAAAGTGGTTTTTCAACACTAACACAAGTGCGAAAAGTGGTTTTTCAACACTAACACAAGTGCGAAAAGTGGTTTTTCCACACTAATACAAGTGCAAAAGTGGTTTCCTGCACCAACACAAGTGCGAAAATTGGTTTTTCAACACTAACACAAGTGCGAAAAGTGATTTTTCAACACTAACACAAGTGCGAAAAGTGGTTTTTCAACAATAACACAAGTGCGAAAAGTGGTTTTTCAACACTAGCACAAGTGCGAAAAGTGTTTTTTCCACACTAATACAAGTGCAAAAGTAGTTTCCTGCACCAACACTAGTGCGAAAAGTGGTTTTTCAACACTAACACAAGTGCGAAAAGTGGTTTTTCAACACTAACACAAGTGCGAAAAGTGGTTTTTCCACACTAATACAAGTGCAAAAGTGGTTTCCTGCACCAACACAAGTGCGAAAATTGGTTTTTCAACACTAACACAAGTGCGAAAAGTGATTTTTCAACACTAACACATGTGCGAAAAGTGGTTTTTACACACTAATACAAGTGCAAAAGTGGTTTTTCCACACTAATACAAGTGCAAAAGTGGTTTCCTGCACCAACACAAGTGCGAAAAGTGGTTTTTCAACACTAACACAAGTGCGAAAAGTGGTTTTTCAACACTATCACAAGTGCAAAAAGTGTTTTTTCCACACTAATACAAGTGCGAAAAGTGGTTTTTCAACACTAACACAAGTGCGAAAAGTGGTTTTTCCACACTAATACAAGTGCAAAAGTGGTTTCCTGCACCAACACAAGTGCGAAAAGTGGTTTTTCAACACTAACACAAGTGCGAAAAGTGGTTTTTCAACACTAACACAAGTGCGAAAAGTGGTTTTTCAACACTAACACAAGTGCGAAAAGTGGTTTTTCAACACTATCACAAGTGCAAAAAGTGTTTTTTCCACACTAATACAAGTGCAAAAGTGGTTTCCTGCACCAACACAAGTGCGAAAAGTGGTTTTTCAACACTAACACAAGTGCGAAAAGTGGTTTATCAACACTATCACAAGTGCAAAAAGTGTTTTTTCCACACTAATACAAGTGCAAAAGTGGTTTCCTGCACCAACACAAGTGCGAAAAGTGGTTTTTCAACACTAACACAAGTGCGAAAAGTGGTTATTTCAACACAAACACAAGTGCGAAAAGTGTTTTTTCCACACTAATACAAGTGCAAAAGTGGTTTCCTGCACCAACACAAGTGCGAAAAGTGGTTTTTCAACACTAACACAAGTGTGACAAGTGGTTTTGCATTGCTAGCACAAGTGTGGACAGTGGTTTTGCATTGCCAGCACAAGTGTGGAAAGTGGTTATGCAACACCAACACAAGTGCGGAAAGTGGTGCTGCAACACTAACACAAGTGCAAAAAGTGGTTTTCTACCCTAACACAAGTACGGAAAGTGATTTTGCAACACCAACACAAGTGTGGAAAGTGGTTTTGCAACACTAACACAAGTGGGGAAAGTAGTTTTCTCCACTAACACAAGTGCGAAAAGTGGTTTTCAATGCAACCACAAGTGTTGAATGTAGTTTTACAACAAGTGGTTTTGCACTACTAGCACAAGTGTGTAAAGTGGTTCTGCAGCACTAACACAAGTGCGAAAAGTGGTTTTGCATTGGCAGCACAAGTGTGGAAAGTGGTTATGCAACACTAACTCAAATGCGGAAAGTGGTTCTGCAACACCAACACAAGTGCGAAAAGTGGTTTTCAACACTAACACAAGTGCGAAACATCGTTTTGAATTACAAGCACAAGTGTGTAAAGTGGTTTTGCAACACTAACACAAGTGGGGAAAGTAGTTTTCTGCACTAACACAAGTGCGAAAAGTGGTTTTCAATGCAACCAGAAGTGCAGAAAGTGGTTTTCAATGCAACCACAAGTGCGGAAAGTGGTTCAGCAGCACTAACACAAGTGTGAAAAGTGGTTTTCAACACTAACACAAGTGCGAAAAGTGGTTTTCTACACCAACACAAGTGCGAAAAGTGGTTTTCAACGCAACTACAAGTGCGGAAAGTGGCTTTGCAATACTCGCACAAGTGTGAAAAGTGCTTCTGCATTGCGAGCACCAGTGCGGCAAGTGGTTATGCATCACCAACGCAAGTGCGGAAAGTGGTTCTGCATCACTACAACAAGTGGGGAAAGTGGCTTTGCATTACAAGCACAAGTGTGTTATGTGGTTTTGCAACACCAACACAAGTGTGGAAAGTGCTTTTGCATCACCAGCACAAGTGTGGAAAGTGGTTTTGCAACACTAACTCAAGTGTGGAAAGTGGTTCTGCAACACCAACACAAGTGGGGAAAGTAGTTTTCTCCACTAACACAAGTGCGAAAAGTGGTTTTCAACGCAACCACAAGTGTTGAAAGTGGTTTTTCAACAAGTGGATTTGCACTACTAGCACAAGTGTGTAAAGTGGTTTTGCAACACCAACACAAGTGTGATAAGTGGTTTTGCACTACTTGCACAGGTGTGGAAAGTGGTTTTGCAACACGAACAGAAATGCAAAAAGTGTATTTCAACACCAACAGGAGCGCGAAAAGTGGTTTTCCAACAATTACACAAGTGCGAAAAGTGGTTTTGCATTGGCAGAACAAGTGTGGAAATGTGGTTATGCAACACCAACACAAGTGTGGAAAGAGGTTTTGCAACACCAACACAAGTGTGATAAGTCGTTTTGCATCACTCGCACAAGTGTGGAAAGTGGTTTTGCAACACGAACACAAGTGAGGAAAGTGGTTTTGCATCACGAGCACAAGTGTAGAAAGTGGTTTTGCAACACGAACACAAGTGAGGAAAGTAGTTTTCTCCACTAACACAAGTGCGAAAAGTAGTTTTCAACACCATCAGGAGCGCGAAAAGTGGTTCTGCAACACCAATACAAGTGTGAAAAGTGGTTTGCATCACTCGCACAAGTGTGGAAAGTGGTTTTGCAACACGAACATAAATGCGAAAAGTGTATTTCAACACCAACAAGAGCGCGAAAAGTGGTTTTGCAACAATTACACAAGTGCGAAAAGTTGTTTTGCATTGCCAACACAATTGTGGAAAGTGGTTATGCAACACCAACACAAGTGTGGAAAGTGGTTTTGCAACACTAACTCAAGTGTGGAAAGTGGTTCTGCAACACCAACACAAGTGGGGAAAGTAGTTTTCTCCACTAACACAAGTGCGAAAAGTGGTTTTCAACGCAACCACAAGTGTTGAAAGTGGTTTTTCAACAAGTGGATTTGCACTACTAGCACAAGTGTGTAAAGTGGTTTTGCAACACCAACACAAGTGTGATAAGTGGTTTTGCACTACTTGCACAGGTGTGGAAAGTGGTTTTGCAACACGAACAGAAATGCAAAAAGTGTATTTCAACACCAACAGGAGCGCGAAAAGTGGTTTTCCAACAATTACACAAGTGCGAAAAGTGGTTTTGCATTGGCAGAACAAGTGTGGAAATGTGGTTATGCAACACCAACACAAGTGTGGAAAGAGGTTTTGCAACACCAACACAAGTGTGATAAGTCGTTTTGCATCACTCGCACAAGTGTGGAAAGTGGTTTTGCAACACGAACACAAGTGAGGAAAGTGGTTTTGCATCACGAGCACAAGTGTAGAAAGTGGTTTTGCAACACGAACACAAGTGAGGAAAGTAGTTTTCTCCACTAACACAAGTGCGAAAAGTGGTTTTCAACACCATCAGGAGCGCGAAAAGTGGTTCTGCAACACCAATACAAGTGTGAAAAGTGGTTTGCATCACTCGCACAAGTGTGGAAAGTGGTTTTGCAACACGAACATAAATGCGAAAAGTGTATTTCAACACCAACAAGAGCGCGAAAAGTGGTTTTGCAACAATTACACAAGTGCGAAAAGTTGTTTTGCATTGCCAACACAATTGTGGAAAGTGGTTATGCAACACCAACACAAGTGTGGAAAGTGGTTTTTCAACACTAACACAAGTGCGAAATGTGGTTTTTCAACACTAACACAATTGCAAAAAGTGTTTTTTCCACACTAATACAAGTGCGAAAAGTGGTTTTTCAACACTAACACAAGTGCGAAAAGTGGTTTTTCCACACTAATACAAGTGCAAAAGTGGTTTCCTGCACCAACACAAGTGCGAAAAGTGGTTTTTCAACACTAACACAAGTGCGAAAAGTGGTTTTTCAACACTAACACAAGTGCGAAAAGTGGTTTTTCAACACTAACACAAGTGCGAAAAGTGGTTTTTCAACACTATCACAAGTGCAAAAAGTGTTTTTTCCACACTAATACAAGTGCAAAAGTGGTTTCCTGCACCAACACAAGTGCGAAAAGTGGTTTTTCAACACTAACACAAGTGTGAAAAGTGGTTTTTCCACACCAATACAAGTGCAAAAGTGGTTTCCTGCACCAACACAAGTGCGAAAAGTGGTTTTTAAACACTAACACAAGTGCGAAAAGTGGTTTTTCAACACTAACACAAGTGCGAAAAGTGGTTTTTCAACACTATCACAAGTGCAAAAAGTGTTTTTTCCACACTAATACAAGTGCAAAAGTGGTTTCCTGCACCAACACAAGTGCGAAAAGTGGTTTTTCAACACTAACACAAGTGCGAAAAGTGGTTTTTCAACACTATCACAAGTTCAAAAAGTGTTTTTCCACACTAATACAAGTGCAAAAGTGGTTTCCTGCACCAACACAAGTGCGAAAAGTGGTTTTTCAACACTAACACAAGTGCGAAAAGTGGTATTTCAACACTATCACAAGTGCAAAAAGTGTTTTTTCCACACTAATACAAGTGCAAAAGTGGTTTCCTGTACCAACACAAGTGCGAAAAGTGGTTTTTCAACACTAACACATTCGCGAAAAGTGGTTTTTCAACACTATCACAAGTGCGAAAAGTGTTTTTTCCACACTAATACAAGTGCAAAAGTGGTTTCCAGCACCAACACAAGTGCGAAATGTGGTATTTCAACACTAACACAAGTGCGAAAATTGGTTTTTCAACACTAACACAAGTGCGAAAAGTGGTTTTTCAACACTAACACAAGTGCGAAAAGTGTTTTTTCCACACTAATACAAGTGCAAAAGTGGTTTCTTGCACCAACACAAATGCGAAAAGTGGTTTTTCAACACTATCACAAGTGCAAAAAGTGTTTTTTCCACACTAATACAAGTGCAAAAGTGGTTTCCTGCACCAACACAAATGCGAAAAGTGGTTTTTCAACACTAACACAAGTGCGAAAAGTGGTTTTTCGACACTAACACAAGTGCGAATAGTGGTTTTTCAACACTAACACAAGTGCGAAAAGTGGTTTTTCAACACTAACACAAGTGCGAAAAGTGGTTTTTCAACACTATCACAAGTGCAAAAAGTGGTTTTTCCACACTAATACAAGTGCAAAAGTGGTTTCCTGCACCAACACAAGTGCGAAAAGTGGTTTTTCAACACTAACACAAGTGCGAAAAGTGGTTTTTCAACACTAACACAAGTGCGAAAAGTGGTTTTTCAACACTATCACAAGTGCAAAAAGTGTTTTTTCCACACTAATACAAGTGCAAAAGTGGTTTCCTGCACCAACACAAGTGCGAAAAGTGGTTTTTCAACACTAACACAAGTGCGAAAAGTGTTTTTTCCACACTAATACAAGTGCAAAAGTGGTTTCCTGCACCAACACAAATGCGGAAAGTGGTTTTTCAACACTAACACAAGTGCGAAAAGTGGTTTTTTCAACACTAACACAAGTGCAACTAGAACGGGCACTCGGTAGAGCGCATACCTTCGCCGCAGCTACTGTTCTGTACTTGGTAAAAATACGATTTTGACCTTTTCGTGACCTTGACCTTGACCTTTGACCCGATTGCTCCCATAATCTAATCAAATGTGTCCCGTATAATAACCAATCATCCCACCAAATTTCATGCAATTCGGTTGAATACTTTTTGAGTTATGCGAATAACATACACACACACACACACACAGACATACAAATAAATACACAGCGATCAAAACATAACCTTCCGCTTTTGCGAAGGTAAAAAGTGTTTTTTCCACACTAATACAAGTGCAAAAGTGGTTTCCTGCACCAACACAAGTGCGAAAAGTGGTTTTTCAACACTAACACAAGTGCGAAAAGTGATTTTTCAACACTAACACATGTGCAAAAAGTGGTTTTTCCACACTAATACAAGTGCAAAAGTGGTTTTTCCACACTAATACAAGTGCAAAAGTGGTTTCCTGCACCAACACAAGTGCGAAAAGTGGTTTTTCAACACTAACACAAGTGCGAAAAGTGGTTTTTCAACACTATCACAAGTGCAAAAAGTGGTTTTTCAACACTAACACAAGTGCGAAAAGTGGTTTTTCAACACTAACACAAGTGCGAAAAGTGGTTTTTCCACACTAATACAAGTGCAAAAGTGGTTTCCTGCACCAACACAAGTGCGAAAAGTGGTTTTTCAACACTAACACAAGTGCGAAAAGTGGTTTTTCAACACTAACACAAGTGCGAAAAGTGGTTTTTCAACACTAACACAAGTGCGAAAAGTGGTTTTTCAACACTATCACAAGTGCAAAAAGTGTTTTTTCCACACTAATACAAGTGCAAAAGTGGTTTCCTGCACCAACACAAGTGCGAAAAGTGGTTTTTCAACACTAACACAAGTGCGAAAAGTGGTTTTTCAACACTATCACAAGTGCAAAAAGTGTTTTTTCCATACTAATACAAGTGCAAAAGTGGTTTCCTGCACCAACACAAGTACGAAAAGTGGTTTTTCAACACTAACACAAGTGCGAAAAGTGGTTTTTCCACACTAATACATGTGCAAAAGTGGTTTCCTACACCAACACAAGTGCGAATAGTGGTTTTTCAACACTAACACAAGTGCGAAAAGTGGTTTTTCAACACTATCACAAGTGCAAAAAGTGTTTTTTCCACACTAATACAAGTGCAAAAGTGGTTTCCTGCACCAACACAAGTGCGAAAAGTGTTTTTTCCACACTAATACAAGTGCAAAAGTAGTTTCCTGCACCAACACTAGTGCGAAAAGTGGTTTTTCAACACTAACACAAGTGCGAAAAGTGGTTTTTCAACACTAACACAAGTGCGAAAAGTGGTTTTTCCACACTAATACAAGTGCAAAAGTGGTTTCCTGCACCAACACCAGTGCGAAAAGTTGTTTTTCAACACTAACACAAGTGCGAAAAGTGGTTTTTCAACACTAACACAAGTGCGAAAAGTGGTTTTTCAACACTAACAAGTGCGAAAAGTGTTTTTTCAACACTATCACAAGTGCAAAAAGTGTTTTTTCCACACTAATACAAGTGCAAAAGTGGTTTCCTGCACCAACAAAAGTGCAAAAAGTGGTTTTTCAACACTAACACAAGTGCGAAAAGTGGTTTTTCAACACTATCACAAGTGCAAAAAGTGGTTTTTCCACACTAATACAAGTGCAAAAGTGGTTTCCTGCACCAACACCAGTGCGAAAAGTGGTTTTTCAACACTAACACAAGTGCGAAAAGTGATTTTTCAACACTAACACATGTGCGAAAAGTGGTTTTTCCACACTAATACAAGTGCAAAAGTGGTTTTTCCACACTAATACAAGTGCAAAAGTGGTTTCCTGCACCAACACAAGTGCGAAAAGTGGTTTTTCAACACTAACACAAGTGCGAAAAGTGGTTTTTCAACACTATCACAAGTGCAAAAAGTGTTTTTTCCACAGTAATACAAGTGCGAAAAGTGGTTTTTCAACACTAACACAAGTGCGAAAAGTGGTTTTGCATTGGCAGAACAAGTGTGGAAATGTGGTTATGCAACACCAACACAAGTGTGGAAAGAGGTTTTGCAACACCAACACAAGTGTGATAAGTCGTTTTGCATCACTCGCACAAGTGTGGAAAGTGGTTTTGCAACACGAACACAAGTGAGGAAAGTGGTTTTGCATCACGAGCACAAGTGTAGAAAGTGGTTTTGCAACACGAACACAAGTGAGGAACGTAGTTTTCTCCACTAACACAAGTGCGAAAAGTGGTTTTCAACACCATCAGGAGCGCGAAAAGTGGTTCTGCAACACCAATACAAGTGTGAAAAGTGGTTTGCATCACTCGCACAAGTGTGGAAAGTGGTTTTGCAACACGAACATAAATGCGAAAAGTGTATTTCAACACCAACAAGAGCGCGAAAAGTGGTTTTGCAACAATTACACAAGTGCGAAAAGTTGTTTTGCATTGCCAACACAATTGTGGAAAGTGGTTTTGCAAAACTAACACAAGTGGGGAAAGTGGCTTTGCAATACTCGCACAAGTGCGAAAAGTGGTTTTGCATTGCTTGCACAAGCAGGGAAAGTGGTTTTTCAACACTTACACAAGTGCGAAAAGTGGTTTTTCAACACTAACACAAGTGCGAAAAGTGTTTTTTCCACACTAATACAAGTGCAAAAGTGGTTTCCTGCACCAACACAAGTGCGAAATGTGGTTTTCAATACTAACACAAGTGCGAAAATTGGTTTTTCAACACTAACACAAGTGCGAAAAGTGGTTTTTCAACACTAACACAAGTGCGAAAAGTGTTTTTTCCACACTAATACAAGTGCAAAGTGGTTCCCTGCACCAACACAAGTGCGAAAAGTGGTTTTTCAACACTAACACAAGTGCGAAATGTGGTTTTTCCACACTAATACAAGTGCAAAAGTGGTTTTTCAACACTAATACAAGTGCAAAAGTGGTTTCCTGCACCAACACAAGTGCAAAAAGTGGTTTTTCAACACTAACACAAGTGCGAAAAGTGGTTTTTCAACACTAACACAAGTGCGAAAAGTGGTTTTTCAACACTATCACAAGTGCAAAAAGTGTTTTTTCCACACTAATACAAGTGCAAAAGTGGTTTCCTGCACCAACACAAGTGCGAAAAGTGGTTTTTCAACACTAACACAAATGCCAAAAGTGGTTTTTCAACACTATCACAAGTGCAAAAAGTCTTTTTTCCACACTAATACAAGTGCAAAAGTGGTTTCCTGCACCAACACAAGTGCGAAAAGTGGTTTTTCAACACTAACACAAGTGTGAAAAGTGGTTTTTCCACACTAATACAAGTGCAAAAGTGGTTTCCTGCACCAACACAAGTGCGAAAAGTGGTTTTTCAACAATAACACAAGTGCGAAAAGTGGTTTTTCAACACTAAAACAAGTGCGAAAAGTGTTTTTTCCACACTAATACAAGTGCAAAAGTGGTTTCCTGCACCAACACAAGTGCGAAAAGTGGTTTTTCAACAATAACACAAGTGCGAAAAGTGGTTTTTCAACACTAACACAAGTGCGAAAAGTGGTTTTTCAACACTAACACAAGTGCGAAAAGTGGTTTTTCAACACTATCACAAGTGCAAAAAGTGGTTTTTCCACACTAATACAAGTGCAAAAGTGGTTTCCTGCACCAACACAAGTGCGAAAAGTGGTTTTTCAACACTAACACAAGTGCGAAAAGTGGTTTTTCAACACTAACACAAGTGCGAAAAGTGGTTTTTCAACACTATCACAAGTGCAAAAAGTGTTTTTTCCACACTAATACAAGTGCAAAAGTGGTTTCCTGCACCAACACAAGTGCGAAAAGTGGTTTTTCAACACTAACACAAGTGCGAAAAGTGTTTTTTCCACACTAATACAAGTGCAAAAGTGGTTTCCTGCACCAACACAAATGCGGAAAGTGGTTTTTCAACACTAACACAAGTGCGAAAAGTGGTTTTTCAACACTAACACAAGTGCAACTAGAACGGGCACTCGGTAGAGCGCATACCTTCGCCGCAGCTACTGTCTGTACTTGGTAAAAATACGATTTTGACCTTTTCGTGACCTTGACCTTGACCTTTGACCCGATTGCTCCCAAAATCTAATCAAATGTGACACCGTATAATAACCAATCATCCCACCAAATTTCATGCAATTCGGTTGAATACTTTTTGAGTTATGCGAATAACATACACACACACACACACACACACACACACACAGACATACAAATAAATACACAGCGATCAAAACATAACCTTCCGCTTTTGCGAAGGTAAAAAGTGTTTTTTCCACACTAATACAAGTGCAAAAGTGGTTTCCTGCACCAACACAAGTGCGAAAAGTGGTTTTTCAACACTAACACAAGTGCGAAAAGTGATTTTTCAACACTAACACATGTGCAAAAAGTGGTTTTTCCACACTAATACAAGTGCAAAAGTGGTTTTTCCACACTAATACAAGTGCAAAAGTGGTTTCCTGCACCAACACAAGTGCGAAAAGTGCTTTTTCAACACTAACACAAGTGCGAAAAGTGGTTTTTCAACACTATCACAAGTGCAAAAAGTGGTTTTTCAACACTAACACAAGTGCGAAAAGTGGTTTTTCAACACTAACACAAGTGCGAAAAGTGGTTTTTCCACACTAATACAAGTGCAAAAGTGGTTTCCTGCACCAACATAAGTGCGAAAAGTGGTTTTTCAACAGTAACACAAGTGCGAAAAGTGGTTTTTCAACACTAACACAAGTGCGAAAAGTGGTTTTTCAACACTAACACAAGTGCGAAAAGTGGTTTTTCAACACTATCACAAGTGCAAAAAGTGTTTTTTCCACACTAATACAAGTGCAAAAGTGGTTTCCTGCACCAACACAAGTGCGAAAAGTGGTTTTTCAACACTAACACAAGTGTGACAAGTGGTTTTGCATTGCTAGCACAAGTGTGGACAGTGGTTTTGCATTGCCAGCACAAGTGTGGAAAGTGGTTATGCAACACCAACACAAGTGCGGAAAGTGGTGCTGCAACACTAACACAAGTGCAAAAAGTGGTTTTCTACCCTAACACAAGTACGGAAAGTGATTTTGCAACACCAACACAAGTGTGGAAAGTGGTTTTGCAACACTAACACAAGTGGGGAAAGTAGTTTTCTCCACTAACACAAGTGCGAAAAGTGGTTTTCAATGCAACCACAAGTGTTGAATGTAGTTTTACAACAAGTGGTTTTGCACTACTAGCACAAGTGTGTAAAGTGGTTCTGCAGCACTAACACAAGTGCGAAAAGTGGTTTTGCATTGGCAGCACAAGTGTGGAAAGTGGTTATGCAACACTAACTCAAATGCGGAAAGTGGTTCTGCAACACCAACACAAGTGCGAAAAGTGGTTTTCAACACTAACACAAGTGCGAAACATCGTTTTGAATTACAAGCACAAGTGTGTAAAGTGGTTTTGCAACACCAACACAAGTGAGGAAAGTGGTTTTGCATCACTATCACAAGTGTGGAAAGTGGTTTTGCAACACTAACACAAGTGGGGAAAGTAGTTTTCTGCACTAACACAAGTGCGAAAAGTGGTTTTCAATGCAACCAGAAGTGCAGAAAGTGGTTTTCAATGCAACCACAAGTGCGGAAAGTGGTTCAGCAGCACTAACACAAGTGTGAAAAGTGGTTTTCAACACTAACACAAGTGCGAAAAGTGGTTTTCTACACCAACACAAGTGCGAAAAGTGGTTTTCAACGCAACTACAAGTGCGGAAAGTGGCTTTGCAATACTCGCACAAGTGTGAAAAGTGCTTCTGCATTGCGAGCACCAGTGCGGCAAGTGGTTATGCATCACCAACGCAAGTGCGGAAAGTGGTTCTGCATCACTACAACAAGTGGGGAAAGTGGCTTTGCATTACAAGCACAAGTGTGTTATGTGGTTTTGCAACACCAACACAAGTGTGGAAAGTGCTTTTGCATCACCAGCACAAGTGTGGAAAGTGGTTTTGCAACACTAACTCAAGTGTGGAAAGTGGTTCTGCAACACCAACACAAGTGGGGAAAGTAGTTTTCTCCACTAACACAAGTGCGAAAAGTGGTTTTCAACGCAACCACAAGTGTTGAAAGTGGTTTTTCAACAAGTGGATTTGCACTACTAGCACAAGTGTGTAAAGTGGTTTTGCAACACCAACACAAGTGTGATAAGTGGTTTTGCACTACTTGCACAGGTGTGGAAAGTGGTTTTGCAACACGAACAGAAATGCAAAAAGTGTATTTCAACACCAACAGGAGCGCGAAAAGTGGTTTTCCAACAATTACACAAGTGCGAAAAGTGGTTTTGCATTGGCAGAACAAGTGTGGAAATGTGGTTATGCAACACCAACACAAGTGTGGAAAGAGGTTTTGCAACACCAACACAAGTGTGATAAGTCGTTTTGCATCACTCGCACAAGTGTGGAAAGTGGTTTTGCAACACGAACACAAGTGAGGAAAGTGGTTTTGCATCACGAGCACAAGTGTAGAAAGTGGTTTTGCAACACGAACACAAGTGAGGAAAGTAGTTTTCTCCACTAACACAAGTGCGAAAAGTGGTTTTCAACACCATCAGGAGCGCGAAAAGTGGTTCTGCAACACCAATACAAGTGTGAAAAGTGGTTTGCATCACTCGCACAAGTGTGGAAAGTGGTTTTGCAACACGAACATAAATGCGAAAAGTGTATTTCAACACCAACAAGAGCGCGAAAAGTGGTTTTGCAACAATTACACAAGTGCGAAAAGTTGTTTTGCATTGCCAACACAATTGTGGAAAGTGGTTATGCAACACCAACACAAGTGTGGAAAGTGGTTTTTCAACACTAACACAAGTGCAAAAAGTGTTTTTTCCACACTAATACAAGTGCGAAAAGTGGTTTTTCAACACTAACACAAGTGCGAAAAGTGTTTTTTCCACACTAATACAAGTGCGAAAAGTGGTTTTTCAACACTAACACAAGTGCGAAAAGTGGTTTTTCCACACTAATACAAGTGCAAAAGTGGTTTCCTGCACCAACACAAGTGCGAAAAGTGGTTTTTCAACACTAACACAAGTGCGAAAAGTGGTTTTTCCACACTAATACAAGTGCAAAAGTGGTTTCCTGCACCAACACAAGTGCGAAAAGTGGTTTTTCAACACTAACACAAGTGCGAAATGTGGTTTTTCAACACTAACACAAGTGCAAAAAGTGTTTTTTCCACACTAATACAAGTGCGAAAAGTGGTTTTTCAACACTAACACAAGTGCGAAAAGTGGTTTTTCCACACTAATACAAGTGCAAAAGTGGTTTCCTGCACCAACACAAGTGCGAAAAGTGGTTTTTCAACACTAACACAAGTGCGAAAAGTGGTTTTTCAACACTAACACAAGTGCGAAAAGTGGTTTTTCAACACTAACACAAGTGCGAAAAGTGGTTTTTCAACACTATCACAAGTGCAAAAAGTGTTTTTTCCACACTAATACAAGTGCAAAAGTGGTTTCCTGCACCAACACAAGTGCGAAAAGTGGTTTTTCAACACTAACACAAGTGTGAAAAGTGGTTTTTCCACACCAATACAAGTGCAAAAGTGGTTTCCTGCACCAACACAAGTGCGAAAAGTGGTTTTTAAACACTAACACAAGTGCGAAAAGTGGTTTTTCAACACTAACACAAGTGCGAAAAGTGGTTTTTCAACACTATCACAAGTGCAAAAAGTGTTTTTTTCCACACTAATACAAGTGCAAAAGTGGTTTCCTGCACCAACACAAGTGCGAAAAGTGGTTTTTCAACACTAACACAAGTGCGAAAAGTGGTTTTTCAACACTATCACAAGTTCAAAAAGTGTTTTTCCACACTAATACAAGTGCAAAAGTGGTTTCCTGCACCAACACAAGTGCGAAAAGTGGTTTTTCAACACTAACACAAGTGCGAAAAGTGGTATTTCAACACTATCACAAGTGCAAAAAGTGTTTTTTCCACACTAATACAAGTGCAAAAGTGGTTTCCTGTACCAACACAAGTGCGAAAAGTGGTTTTTCAACACTAACACATTCGCGAAAAGTGGTTTTTCAACACTATCACAAGTGCGAAAAGTGTTTTTTCCACACTAATACAAGTGCAAAAGTGGTTTCCAGCACCAACACAAGTGCGAAATGTGGTATTTCAACACTAACACAAGTGCGAAAATTGGTTTTTCAACACTAACACAAGTGCGAAAAGTGGTTTTTCAACACTAACACAAGTGCGAAAAGTGTTTTTTCCACACTAATACAAGTGCAAAAGTGGTTTCTTGCACCAACACAAATGCGAAAAGTGGTTTTTCAACACTATCACAAGTGCAAAAAGTGTTTTTTCCACACTAATACAAGTGCAAAAGTGGTTTCCTGCACCAACACAAATGCGAAAAGTGGTTTTTCAACACTAACACAAGTGCGAAAAGTGGTTTTTCAACACTAACACAAGTGCGAATAGTGGTTTTTCAACACTAACACAAGTGCGAAAAGTGGTTTTTCAACACTAACACAAGTGCGAAAAGTGGTTTTTCAACACTATCACAAGTGCAAAAAGTGGTTTTTCCACACTAATACAAGTGCAAAAGTGGTTTCCTGCACCAACACAAGTGCGAAAAGTGGTTTTTCAACACTAACACAAGTGCGAAAAGTGGTTTTTCAACACTAACACAAGTGCGAAAAGTGGTTTTTCAACACTATCACAAGTGCAAAAAGTGTTTTTTCCACACTAATACAAGTGCAAAAGTGGTTTCCTGCACCAACACAAGTGCGAAAAGTGGTTTTTCAACACTAACACAAGTGCGAAAAGTGTTTTTTCCACACTAATACAAGTGCAAAAGTGGTTTCCTGCACCAACACAAATGCGGAAAGTGGTTTTTCAACACTAACACAAGTGCGAAAAGTGGTTTTTCAACACTAACACAAGTGCAACTAGAACGGGCACTCGGTAGAGCGCATACCTTCGCCGCAGCTACTGTTCTGTACTTGGTAAAAATACGATTTTGACCTTTTCGTGACCTTGACCTTGACCTTTGACCCGATTGCTCCCAAAATCTAATCAAATGTGTCCCGTATAATAACCAATCATCCCACCAAATTTCATGCAATTCGGTTGAATACTTTTTGAGTTATGCGAATAACATACACACACACACACACACAGACATACAAATAAATACACAGCGATCAAAACATAACCTTCTGC
>NW_027619815.1:0-29824 GCF_964187855.1 Myxine glutinosa
CAAGTGCGAAAAGTGGTTTTTCAACACTAACACAAGTGCGAAAAGTGGTTTTTCAACACTAACACAAGTGCGAAAAGTGTTTTTTCCACACTAATACAAGTGCAAAAGTGGTTTCCTGCACCAACACAAGTGCGAAAAGTGGTTTTTCAACACTAACACAAGTGCGAAAAGTGGTTTTTCAACACTAACACAAGTGCGAAAAGTGGTTTTTCAACACTAACACAAGTGCGAAAAGTGTTTTTTCCACACTAATACAAGTGCAAAAGTGGTTTCCTGCACCAACACAAGTGCGAAAAGTGGTTTTTCAACACTAACTCAAGTGCGAAAAGTGGTTTTTCAACACTAACACAAGTGCGAAAAGTGGTTTTTCAACACTAACACAAGTGCGAAAAGTGTTTTTCCACACTAATACAAGTGCAAAAGTGGTTTCCTGCACCAACACAAGTGCGAAAAGTGGTTTTTCAACACTAACAGAAGTGCGAAAAGTGGTTTTTCAACACTAACACAAGTGCGAAAAGTGGTTTTTCAACACTAACACAAGTGCGAAAAGTGTTTTTTCCACACTAATACAAGTGCAAAAGTGGTTTCCTGCACCAACACAAGTGCGAAAAGTGATTTTTCAACACTAACACAAGTGCAAAAAGTGGTTTTTCAACACTAACACAAGTGCGAAAAGTGGTTTTTCAACACTAACACAAGTGCGAAAAGTGTTTTTTCCACACTAATACAAGTGCAAAAGTGGTTTCCTGCACCAACACAAGTGCGAAAAGTGGTTTTTCAACACTAACACAAGTGCGAAAAGTGGTTTTTCAACACTAACACAAGTGCGAAAAGTGGTTTTTCAACACTAACACAAGTGCAAAAAGTGTTTTTTCCACACTAATACAAGTGCAAAAGTGGTTTCCTGCACCAACACAAGTGCGAAAAGTGGTTTTTCAACACTAACACAAGTGCGAAAAGTGGTTTTTCAACACTAACACAAGTGTGAAAAATGGTTTTTCAACAATAACACAAGTGCGAAAAGTATTTTTTCCACACTAATGCAAGTGCAAAAGTGGTTTCCTGCACCAACACAAGTGCGAAAAGTGGTTTTTCAACACTAACACAAGTGCGAAAAGTGGTTTTTCAACACTATCACAAGTGCAAAAAGTGTTTTTTCCACACTAATACAAGTGCAAAAGTGGTTTCCTGCACCAACACAAGTGCGAAAAGTGGTTTTTCAACACTAACACAAGTGCGAAAAGTGTTTTTTCCACACTAATACAAGTGCAAAAGTGGTTTCCTGCACCAACACAAGTGCGAAAAGTGGTTTTTCAACATTAACACAAGTGCGAAAAGTGGTTTTTCAACACTAACACAAGTGCGAAAAGTGGTTTTTCAACACCAACACAAGTGCGAAAAGTGTTTTTTCCACACTAATACAAGTGAAAAAGTGGTTTCTTGCACCAACACAAGTGCGAAAAGTGGTTTTTCAACACTAACACAAGTGCGAAAAGTGGTTTTTCAACACTAACACAAGTGTGAAAAGTGGTTTTTCAACACTATCACAAGTGCAAAAAGTGTTTTTTCCACACTAATACAAGTGCAAAAGTGGTTTCCTGCACCAACACAAGTGCGAAAAGTGGTTTTTCAACACTAACACAAGTGCGAAAAGTGGTTTTTCAACACTAACACAAGTGCGAAAAGTGGTTTTTCAACACTATCACAAGTGCAAAAAGTGTTTTTTCCACACTAATACAAGTGCAAAAGTGGTTTCCTGCACCAACACAAGTGCGAAAAGTGGTTTTTCAACACTAACACAAGTGCGAAAAGTGGTTTTTCAACACTAACACAAGTGCGAAAAGTGTTTTTTCCACACTAATACAAGTGCAAAAGTGGTTTCCTGCACCAACACAAGTGCGAAAAGTGGTTTTTCAACACTAACACAAGTGCGAAAAGTGGTTTTTCAACACTAACACAAGTGCGAAAAGTGGTTTTTCAACACTAACACAAGTGCGAAAAGTGTTTTTTCCACACTAATACAAGTGCAAAAGTGGTTTCCTGCACCAACACAAGTGCGAAAAGTGGTTTTTCAACACTAACACAAGTGCGAAAAGTGTTTTTTCCACACTAATACAAGTGCAAAAGTGGTTTCCTGCACCAACACAAGTGCGAAAAGTGGTTTTTCAACACTAACACAAGTGCGAAAAGTGGTTTTTCAACACTAACACAAGTGCGAAAAGTGTTTTTTCCACACTAATACAAGTGCAAAAGTGGTTTCCTGCACCAACACAAGTGCGAAAAGTGGTTTTTCAACACTAACACAAGTGCGAAAAGTGGTTTTTCAACACTAACACAAGTGCGAAAAGTGGTTTTTCAACACTAACACAAGTGCGAAAAGTGTTTTTTCCACACTAATACAAGTGCAAAAGTGGTTTCCTGCACCAACACAAGTGCGAAAAGTGGTTTTTCAACACTAACTCAAGTGCGAAAAGTGGTTTTTCAACACTAACACAAGTGCGAAAAGTGGTTTTTCAACACTAACTCAAGTGCGAAAAGTGGTTTTTCAACACTAACACAAGTGCGAAAAGTGGTTTTTCAACACTAACACAAGTGCGAAAAGTGGTTTTTCAACACTAACTCAAGTGCGAAAAGTGTTTTTTCCACACTAATACAAGTGCAAAAGTGGTTTCCTGCACCAACACAAGTGCGAAAAGTGGTTTTTCAACACTAACACAAGTGCGAAAAGTGTTTTTTCCACACTAATACAAGTGCAAAAGTGGTTTCCTGCACCAACACAAGTGCGAAAAGTGGTTTTTCAACACTAACACAAGTGCGAAAAGTGGTTTTTCAACACTAACACAAGTGCGAAAAGTGGTTTTTCAACACCAACACAAGTGCGAAAAGTGTTTTTTCCACACTAATACAAGTGAAAAAGTGGTTTCCTGCACCAACACAAGTGCGAAAAGTGGTTTTTCAACACTAACACAAGTGCGAAAAGTGGTTTTTCAACACTAACACAAGTGTGAAAAGTGGTTTTTCAACACTATCACAAGTGCAAAAAGTGTTTTTTCCACACTAATACAAGTGCAAAAGTGGTTTCCTGCACCAACACAAGTGCGAAAAGTGGTTTTTCAACACTAACACAAGTGCGAAAAGTGGTTTTTCAACACTAACACAAGTGCGAAAAGTGTTTTTTCAACACTATCACAAGTGCGAAAAGTGTTTTTTCCACACTAATACAAGTGCAAAAGTGGTTTCCTGCACCAACACAAGTGCGAAAAGTGGTTTTTCAACACTAACACAAGTGCGAAAAGTGGTTTTTCAACACTAACACAAGTGCGAAAAGTGGTTTTTCAACACTAACACAAGTTCGAAAAGTGTTTTTTCCACACTAATACAAGTGCAAAAGTGGTTTCCTGCACCAACACAAGTGCGAAAAGTGGTTTTTCAACACTAACACAAGTGCGAAAAGTGGTTTTTCAACACTAACACAAGTGCGAAAAGTGTTTTTTCAACACTAACACAAGTGCGAAAAGTGTTTTTTCCACACTAATACAAGTGCAAAAGTGGTTTCCTGCACCAACACAAGTGCGAAAAGTGGTTTTTCAACACTAACACAAGTGCGAAAAGTGTTTTTTCCACACTAATACAAGTGCAAAAGTGGTTTCCTGCACCAACACAAGTGCGAAAAGTGGTTTTTCAACACTAACACAAGTGCGAAAAGTGGTTTTTCAACACTAACACAAGTGCGAAAAGTGTTTTTTTCCACACTAATACAAGTGCAAAAGTGGTTTCCTGCACCAACACAAGTGCGAAAAGTGGTTTTTCAACACTAACACAAGTGCGAAAAGTGGTTTTTCAACACTAACACAAGTGCGAAAAGTGGTTTTTCAACACTAACACAAGTGCGAAAAGTGTTTTTTCCACACTAATACAAGTGCAAAAGTGGTTTCCTGCACCAACACAAGTGCGAAAAGTGGTTTTTCAACACTAACTCAAGTGCGAAAAGTGGTTTTTCAACACTAACACAAGTGCGAAAAGTGGTTTTTCAACACTAACACAAGTGCGAAAAGTGTTTTTTCCACACTAATACAAGTACAAAAGTGGTTTCCTGCACCAACACAAGTGCGAAAAGTGGTTTTTCAACACTAACACAAGTGCGAAAAGTGGTTTTTCAACACTAACACAAGTGCGAAAAGTGGTTTTTCAACACTAACACAAGTGCGAAAAATGTTTTTTCCACACTAATACAAGTGCAAAAGTGGTTTCCTGCACCAACACAAGTGCGAAAAGTGATTTTTCAACACTAACACAAGTGCGAAAAGTGGTTTTTCAACACTAACACAAGTGCGAAAAGTGTTTTTTCCACACACTAATACAAGTGCAAAAGTGGTTTCCTGCACCAACACAAGTGCGAAAAGTGGTTTTTCAACACTAACACAAGTGCTAAAAGTGGTTTTTCAACACTAACACAAGTGCGAAAAGTGGTTTTTCAACACTAACACAAGTGCGAAAAGTGGTTTTTCCACACTAATACAAGTGCAAAAGTGGTTTCCTGCACCAACACAAGTGCGAAAAGTGGTTTTTCAACACTAACACAAGTGCGAAAAGTGGTTTTTCAACACTAACACAAGTGCGAAAAGTGGTTTTTCAACACTAACACAAGTGCGAAAAATGTTTTTTCCACACTAATACAAGTACAAAAGTGGTTTCCTGCACCAACACAAGTGCGAAAAGTGATTTTTCAACACTAACACAAGTGCGAAAAGTGTTTTTTCCACACTAATACAAGTGCAAAAGTGGTTTCCTGCACCAACACAAGTGCGAAAAGTGGTTTTTCAACACTAACACAAGTGCGAAAAGTGGTTTTTCAACACTAACACAAGTGCGAAAAGTGGTTTTTCAAAACTAACACAAGTGCGAAAAGTGTTTTTTCCACACTAATACAAGTGCAAAAGTGGTTTCCTGCACCAACACAAGTGCGAAAAGTGGTTTTTCAACACTAACACAAGTGCGAAAAGTGGGGTTTTTCAACACTAACACAAGTGTGAAAAGTGGTTTTTCAACAATAACACAAGTGCAAAAAGTATTTTTTCCACACTAATACAAGTGCAAAAGTGGTTTCCTGCACCAACACAAGTGCGAAAAGTGGTTTTTCAACACTAACTCAAGTGCGAAAAGTGGTTTTTCAACACTAACACAAGTGCGAAAAGTGGTTTTTCAACACTATCACAAGTGCAAAAAGTGTTTTTTCCACACTAATACAAGTGCAAAAGTGGTTTCCTGCACCAACACAAGTGCGAAAAGTGGTTTTTCAACACTAACACAAGTGCGAAAAGTGTTTTTTCCACACTAATACAAGTGCAAAAGTGGTTTCCTGCACAAACACAAGTGCGAAAAGTGGTTTTTCAACACTAACACAAGTGCGAAAAGTGGTTTTTCAACACTATCACAAGTGCGAAAATGTTTTTTCCACACTAATACAAGTGCAAAAGTGGTTTCCTGCACCAACACAAGTGCGAAAAGTGGTTTTTCAACACTAACACAAGTGTGAAAAGTGGTTTTTCAACACTAACACAACTGCGAAAAGTGGTTTTTCAACACTAACACAAGTGCGAAAAGTGTTTTTTCCACACTAATACAAGTGCAAAAGTGGTTTCCTGCACCAACACAAGTGCGAAAAGTGGTTTTTCAACACTAACACAAGTGCGAAAAGTGGTTTTTCAACACTAACACAAGTGTGAAAAGTGTTTTTCAACACCAACACAAGTGCGAAAAGTGTTTTTTCCACACTAATACAAGTGAAAAAGTGGTTTCCTGCACCAACACAAGTGCGAAAAGTGATTTTTCAACACTAACACAAGTGCAAAAAGTGGTTTTTCAACACTAACACAAGTGCGAAAAGTGGTTTTTCAACACTAACACAAGTGCGAAAAGTGTTTTTTCCACACTAATACAAGTGCAAAAGTGGTTTCCTGCACCAACACAAGTGCGAAAAGTGGTTTTTCAACACTAACACAAGTGCGAAAAGTGGTTTTTCAACACTAACACAAGTGCGAAAAGTGGTTTTTCAACACTAACACAAGTGCAAAAAGTGTTTTTTCCACACTAATACAAGTGCAAAAGTGGTTTCCTGCACCAACACAAGTGCGAAAAGTGGTTTTTCAACACTAACACAAGTGCGAAAAGTGGTTTTTCAACACTAACACAAGTGTGAAAAGTGGTTTTTCAACAATAACACAAGTGCGAAAAGTATTTTTTCCACACTAATGCAAGTGCAAAAGTAGTTTCCTGCACCAACACAAGTGCGAAAAGTGTTTTTCAACACTAACACAAGTGCGAAAAGTGGTTTTTCAACACTATCACAAGTGCAAAAAGTGTTTTTTCCACACTAATACAAGTGCAAAAGTGGTTTCCTGCACCAACACAAGTGCGAAAAGTGGTTTTTCAACACTAACACAAGTGCGAAAAGTGTTTTTTCCACACTAATACAAGTGCAAAAGTGGTTTCCTGCACCAACACAAGTGCGAAAAGTGGTTTTTCAACATTAACACAAGTGCGAAAAGTGGTTTTTCAACACTAACACAAGTGCGAAAAGTGGTTTTTCAACACCAACACAAGTGCGAAAAGTGTTTTTTCCACACTAATACAAGTGAAAAAGTGGTTTCCTGCACCAACACAAGTGCGAAAAGTGGTTTTTCAACACTAACACAAGTGCGAAAAGTGGTTTTTCAACACTAACACAAGTGTGAAAAGTGGTTTTTCAACACTATCACAAGTGCAAAAAGTGTTTTTTCCACACTAATACAAGTGCAAAAGTGGTTTCCTGCACCAATACAAGTGCGAAAAGTGGTTTTTCAACACTAACACAAGTGCGAAAAGTGGTTTTTCAACACTAACACAAGTGCGAAAAGTGGTTTTTCAACACTATCACAAGTGCAAAAAGTGTTTTTTCCACACTAATACAAGTGCAAAAGTGGTTTCCTGCACCAACACAAGTGCGAAAAGTGGTTTTTCAACACTAACACAAGTGCGAAAAGTGGTTTTTCAACACTAACACAAGTGCGAAAAGTGGTTTTTCAACACTAACACAAGTGTGAAAAGTGGTTTTTCAACAATAACACAAGTGCGAAAAGTATTTTTTCCACACTAATGCAAGTGCAAAAAGTGGTTTCCTGCACCAACACAAGTGCGAAAAGTGGTTTTTCAACACTAACACAAGTGCGAAAAGTGGTTTTTCAACACTATCACAAGTGCAAAAAGTGTTTTTTCCACACTAATACAAGTGCAAAAGTGGTTTCCTGCACCAACACAAGTGCGAAAAGTGGTTTTTCAACACTAACACAAGTGCGAAAAGTGTTTTTTCCACACTAATACAAGTGCAAAAGTGGTTTCCTGCACCAACACAAGTGCGAAAAGTGGTTTTTCAACATTAACACAAGTGCGAAAAGTGGTTTTTCAACACTAACACAAGTGCGAAAAGTGGTTTTTCAACACCAACACAAGTGCGAAAAGTGTTTTTTCCACACTAATACAAGTGAAAAAGTGGTTTCCTGCACCAACACAAGTGCGAAAAGTGGTTTTTCAACACTAACACAAGTGCGAAAAGTGGTTTTTCAACACTAACACAAGTGTGAAAAGTGGTTTTTCAACACTATCACAAGTGCAAAAAGTGTTTTTTCCACACTAATACAAGTGCAAAAGTGGTTTCCTGCACCAACACAAGTGCGAAAAGTGGTTTTTCAACACTAACACAAGCGAAAAGTGGTTTTTTCAACACTAACACAAGTGCGAAAAGTGGTTTTTCAACACTATCACAAGTGCAAAAAGTGTTTTTTCCACGCTAATACAAGTGCAAAAGTGGTTTCCTGCACCAACACAAGTGCGAAAAGTGGTTTTTCAACACTAACACAAGTGCGAAAAGTGGTTTTTCAACACTAACACAAGTGCGAAAAGTGTTTTTTCCACACTAATACAAGTGCAAAAGTGGTTTCCTGCACCAACACAAGTGCGAAAAGTGGTTTTTCAACACTAACACAAGTGCGAAAAGTGGTTTTTCAACACTAACACAAGTGCGAAAAGTGGTTTTTCAACACTAACACAAGTGCGAAAAGTGTTTTTTCCACACTAATACAAGTGCAAAAGTGGTTTCCTGCACCAACACAAGTGCGAAAAGTGGTTTTTCAACACTAACACAAGTGCGAAAAGTGTTTTTTCCACACTAATACAAGTGCAAAAGTGGTTTCCTGCACCAACACAAGTGCGAAAAGTGGTTTTTCAACACTAACACAAGTGCGAAAAGTGGTTTTTCAACACTAACACAAGTGCGAAAAGTGTTTTTTCCACACTAATACAAGTGCAAAAGTGGTTTCCTGCACCAACACAAGTGCGAAAAGTGGTTTTTCAACACTAACACAAGTGCGAAAAGTGGTTTTTCAACACTAACACAAGTGCGAAAAGTGGTTTTTCAACACTAACACAAGTGCGAAAAGTGTTTTTTCCACACTAATACAAGTGCAAAAGTGGTTTCCTGCACCAACACAAGTGCGAAAAGTGGTTTTTCAACACTAACTCAAGTGCGAAAAGTGGTTTTTTCAACACTAACACAAGTGCGAAAAGTGGTTTTTCAACACTAACACAAGTGCGAAAAGTGTTTTTTCCACACTAATACAAGTGCAAAAGTGGTTTCCTGCACCAACACAAGTGCGAAAAGTGGTTTTTCAACACTAACACAAGTGCGAAAAGTGTTTTTTCCACACTAATACAAGTGCAAAAGTGGTTTCCTGCACCAACACAAGTGCGAAAAGTGGTTTTTCAACACTAACACAAGTGCGAAAAGTGGTTTTTCAACACTAACACAAGTGCGAAAAGTGGTTTTTCAACACCAACACAAGTGCGAAAAGTGTTTTTTCCACACTAATACAAGTGAAAAAGTGGTTTCCTGCACCAACACAAGTGCGAAAAGTGGTTTTTCAACACTAACACAAGTGCGAAAAGTGGTTTTTCAACACTAACACAAGCGTGAAAAGTGGTTTTTCAACACTATCACAAGTGCAAAAAGTGTTTTTTCCACACTAATACAAGTGCAAAAGTGGTTTCCTGCACCAACACAAGTGCGAAAAGTGGTTTTTCAACACTAACACAAGTGCGAAAAGTGGTTTTTCAACACTATCACAAGTGCGAAAAGTGTTTTTTCCACACTAATACAAGTGCAAAAGTGGTTTCCTGCACCAACACAAGTGCGAAAAGTGGTTTTTCAACACTAACACAAGTGCGAAAAGTGGTTTTTCAACACTAACACAAGTGCGAAAAGTGGTTTTTCAACACTAACACAAGTGCGAAAAGTGTTTTTTCCACACTAATACAAGTGCAAAAGTGGTTTCCTGCACCAACACAAGTGCGAAAAGTGGTTTTTCAACACTAACACAAGTGCGAAAAGTGGTTTTTCAACACTAACACAAGTGCGAAAAGTGGTTTTTCAACACTAACACAAGTGCGAAAAGTGTTTTTTCCACACTAATACAAGTGCAAAAGTGGTTTCCTGCACCAACACAAGTGCGAAAAGTGGTTTTTCAACACTAACACAAGTGCGAAAAGTGTTTTTTCCACACTAATACAAGTGCAAAAGTGGTTTCCTGCACCAACACAAGTGCGAAAAGTGGTTTTTCAACACTAACACAAGTGCGAAAAGTGGTTTTTCAACACTAACACAAGTGCGAAAAGTGTTTTTTCCACACTAATACAAGTGCAAAAGTGGTTTCCTGCACCAACACAAGTGCGAAAAGTGGTTTTTCAGCACTAACACAAGTGCGAAAAGTGGTTTTTCAACACTAACACAAGTGCGAAAAGTGGTTTTTCAGCACTAACACAAGTGCGAAAAGTGTTTTTTCCACACTAATACAAGTGCAAAAGTGGTTTCCTGCACCAACACAAGTGCGAAAAGTGGTTTTTCAACACTAACTCAAGTGCGAAAAGTGGTTTTTCAACACTAACACAAGTGCGAAAAGTGGTTTTTCAACACTAACACAAGTGCGAAAAGTGTTTTTTCCACACTAATACAAGTGCAAAAGTGGTTTCCTGCACCAACACAAGTGCGAAAAGTGGTTTTTCAACACTAACACAAGTGCGAAAAGTGGTTTTTCAACACTAACACAAGTGTGAAAAGTGTTTTTTCCACACTAATACAAGTGCAAAAGTGGTTTCCTGCACCAACACAAGTGCGAAAAGTGGTTTTTCAACACTAACACAAGTGCGAAAAGTGGTTTTTCAACACTAACACAAGTGTGAAAAGTGGTTTTTCAACAATAACACAAGTGCAAAAAGTATTTTTTCCACACTAATACAAGTGCAAAAGTGGTTTCCTGCACCAACACAAGTGCGAAAAGTGGTTTTTCAACACTAACTCAAGTGCGAAAAGTGGTTTTTCAACACTAACACAAGTGCGAAAAGTGGTTTTTCAACACTATCACAAGTGCAAAAAGTGTTTTTTCCACACTAACACAAGTGCAAAAGTGGTTTCCTGCATCAACACAAGTGCGAAAAGTGGTTTTTCAACACTAACACAAGTGCGAAAAGTGGTTTTTCAACACTAACACAAGTGCGAAAAGTGGTTTTTCCACACTAAAACAAGTGCAAAAGTGGTTTCCTGCACCAACACAAGTGCGAAAAGTGGTTTTTCAACACTAACACAAGTGCGAAAAGTGTTTTTTCCACACTAATACAAGTGCAAAAGTGGTTTCCTGCACAAACACAAGTGCGAAAGTGGTTTTTCAACACTAACACAAGTGCGAAAAGTGGTTTTTCAACACTAACACAAGTGCGAAAAATGTTTTTTCCACACTAATACAAGTGCAAAAGTGGTTTCCTGCACCAACACAAGTGCGAAAAGTGGTTTTTCAACACTAACACAAGTGCGAAAAGTGGTTTTTCAACACTAACACAACTGCGAAAAGTGGTTTTTCAACACTAACACAAGTGCGAAAAGTGTTTTTTCCACACTAATACAAGTGCAAAAGTGGTTTCCTGCACCAACACAAGTGCGAAAAGTGGTTTTTCAACACTAACACAAGTGCGAAAAGTGGTTTTTCAACACTAACACAACTGCGAAAAGTGGTTTTTCAACACTATCGCAAGTGCAAAAAGTGTTTTTTCCACACTAATACAAGTGCAAAAGTGGTTTCCTGCACCAACACAAGTGCGAAAAGTGGTTTTTCAACACTAACACAAGTGCGAAAAGTGGTTTTTCCACACTAATACAAGTGCAAAAGTGGTTTCCTGCACCAACACAAGTGCGAAAAGTGGTTTTTCAACACTAACACAAGTGCGAAAAGTGGTTTTTCAACACTAACACAAGTGCGAAAAGTGTTTTTTCCACACTAATACAAGTGCAAAAGTGGTTTCCTGCACCAACACAAGTGCGAAAAGTGGTTTTTCAACACTAACACAAGTGCGAAAAGTGGTTTTTCAACACTAACACAAGTGCGAAAAGTGGTTTTTCAACACTAACACAAGTGCGAAAAGTGTTTTTTCCACACTAATACAAGTGCAAAAGTGGTTTCCTGCACCAACACAAGTGCGAAAAGTGGTTTTTCAACACTAACTCAAGTGCGAAAAGTGGTTTTTCAACACTAACACAAGTGCGAAAAGTGGTTTTTCAACACTAACACAAGTGCGAAAAGTGTTTTTCCACACTAATACAAGTGCAAAAGTGGTTTCCTGCACCAACACAAGTGTGAAAAGTGGTTTTTCAACACTAACAGAAGTGCGAAAAGTGGTTTTTCAACACTAACACAAGTGCGAAAAGTGGTTTTTCAACACTAACACAAGTGCGAAAAGTGTTTTTTCCACACTAATACAAGTGCAAAAGTGGTTTCCTGCACCAACACAAGTGCGAAAAGTGATTTTTCAACACTAACACAAGTGCAAAAAGTGGTTTTTCAACACTAACACAAGTGCGAAAAGTGGTTTTTCAACACTAACACAAGTGCGAAAAGTGTTTTTTCCACACTAATACAAGTGCAAAAGTGGTTTCCTGCACCAACACAAGTGCGAAAAGTGGTTTTTCAACACTAACACAAGTGCGAAAAGTGGTTTTTCAACACTAACACAAGTGCGAAAAGTGGTTTTTCAACACTAACACAAGTGCAAAAAGTGTTTTTTCCACACTAATACAAGTGCAAAAGTGGTTTCCTGCACCAACACAAGTGCGAAAAGTGGTTTTTCAACACTAACACAAGTGCGAAAAGTGGTTTTTCAACACTAACACAAGTGTGAAAAGTGGTTTTTCAACAATAACACAAGTGCGAAAAGTATTTTTTCCACACTAATGCAAGTGCAAAAGTGGTTTCCTGCACCAACACAAGTGCGAAAAGTGGTTTTTCAACACTAACACAAGTGCGAAAAGTGGTTTTTCAACACTATCACAAGTGCAAAAAGTGTTTTTTCCACACTAATACAAGTGCAAAAGTGGTTTCCTGCACCAACACAAGTGCGAAAAGTGGTTTTTCAACACTAACACAAGTGCGAAAAGTGTTTTTTCCACACTAATACAAGTGCAAAAGTGGTTTCCTGCACCAACACAAGTGCGAAAAGTGGTTTTTCAACATTAACACAAGTGCGAAAAGTGGTTTTTCAACACTAACACAAGTGCGAAAAGTGGTTTTTCAACACCAACACAAGTGCGAAAAGTGTTTTTTCCACACTAATACAAGTGAAAAAGTGGTTTCCTGCACCAACACAAGTGCGAAAAGTGGTTTTTCAACACTAACACAAGTGCGAAAAGTGGTTTTTCAACACTAACACAAGTGTGAAAAGTGGTTTTTCAACACTATCACAAGTGCAAAAAGTGTTTTTTCCACACTAATACAAGTGCAAAAGTGGTTTCCTGCACCAACACAAGTGCGAAAAGTGGTTTTTCAACACTAACACAAGTGCGAAAAGTGGTTTTTCAACACTAACACAAGTGCGAAAAGTGGTTTTTCAACACTATCACAAGTGCAAAAAGTGTTTTTTCCACACTAATACAAGTGCAAAAGTGGTTTCCTGCACCAACACAAGTGCGAAAAGTGGTTTTTCAACACTAACACAAGTGCGAAAAGTGGTTTTTCAACACTAACACAAGTGCGAAAAGTGTTTTTTCCACACTAATACAAGTGCAAAAGTGGTTTCCTGCACCAACACAAGTGCGAAAAGTGGTTTTTCAACACTAACACAAGTGCGAAAAGTGGTTTTTCAACACTAACACAAGTGCGAAAAGTGGTTTTTCAACACTAACACAAGTGCGAAAAGTGTTTTTTCCACACTAATACAAGTGCAAAAGTGGTTTCCTGCACCAACACAAGTGCGAAAAGTGGTTTTTCAACACTAACACAAGTGCGAAAAGTGTTTTTTCCACACTAATACAAGTGCAAAAGTGGTTTCCTGCACCAACACAAGTGCGAAAAGTGGTTTTTCAACACTAACACAAGTGCGAAAAGTGGTTTTTCAACACTAACACAAGTGCGAAAAGTGGTTTTTCAACACTAACACAAGTGCGAAAAGTGTTTTTTCCACACTAATACAAGTGCAAAAGTGGTTTCCTGCACCAACACAAGTGCGAAAAGTGGTTTTTCAACACTAACTCAAGTGCGAAAAGTGGTTTTTCAACACTAACACAAGTGCGAAAAGTGGTTTTTCAACACTAACTCAAGTGCGAAAAGTGGTTTTTCAACACTAACACAAGTGCGAAAAGTGGTTTTTCAACACTAACACAAGTGCGAAAAGTGGTTTTTCAACACTAACTCAAGTGCGAAAAGTGTTTTTTCCACACTAATACAAGTGCAAAAGTGGTTTCCTGCACCAACACAAGTGTGAAAAGTGGTTTTTCAACACTAACACAAGTGCGAAAAGTGTTTTTTCCACACTAATACAAGTGCAAAAGTGGTTTCCTGCACCAACACAAGTGCGAAAAGTGGTTTTTCAACACTAACACAAGTGCGAAAAGTGGTTTTTCAACACTAACACAAGTGCGAAAAGTGGTTTTTCAACACCAACACAAGTGCGAAAAGTGTTTTTTCCACACTAATACAAGTGAAAAAGTGGTTTCCTGCACCAACACAAGTGCGAAAAGTGGTTTTTCAACACTAACACAAGTGCGAAAAGTGGTTTTTCAACACTAACACAAGTGTGAAAAGTGGTTTTTCAACACTATCACAAGTGCAAAAAGTGTTTTTTCCACACTAATACAAGTGCAAAAGTGGTTTCCTGCACCAACACAAGTGCGAAAAGTGGTTTTTCAACACTAACACAAGTGCGAAAAGTGGTTTTTCAACACTAACACAAGTGCGAAAAGTGGTTTTTCAACACTATCACAAGTGCGAAAAGTGTTTTTTCCACACTAATACAAGTGCAAAAGTGGTTTCCTGCACCAACACAAGTGCGAAAAGTGGTTTTTCAACACTAACACAAGTGCGAAAAGTGGTTTTTCAACACTAACACAAGTGCGAAAAGTGGTTTTTCAACACTAACACAAGTGCGAAAAGTGTTTTTTCCACACTAATACAAGTGCAAAAGTGGTTTCCTGCACCAACACAAGTGCGAAAAGTGGTTTTTCAACACTAACACAAGTGCGAAAAGTGGTTTTTCAACACTAACACAAGTGCGAAAAGTGGTTTTTCAACACTAACACAAGTGCGAAAAGTGTTTTTTCCACACTAATACAAGTGCAAACGTGGTTTCCTGCACCAACACAAGTGCGAAAAGTGGTTTTTCAACACTAACACAAGTGCGAAAAGTGTTTTTTCCACACTAATACAAGTGCAAAAGTGGTTTCCTGCACCAACACAAGTGCGAAAAGTGGTTTTTCAACACTAACACAAGTGCGAAAAGTGGTTTTTCAACACTAACACAAGTGCGAAAAGTGTTTTTTCCACACTAATACAAGTGCAAAAGTGGTTTCCTGCACCAACACAAGTGCGAAAAGTGGTTTTTCAACACTAACACAAGTGCGAAAAGTGGTTTTTCAACACTAACACAAGTGCGAAAAGTGGTTTTTCAACACTAACACAAATGCGAAAAGTGTTTTTTCCACACTAATACAAGTGCAAAAGTGGTTTCCTGCACCAACACAAGTGCGAAACGTGGTTTTTCAACACTAACTCAAGTGCGAAAAGTGGTTTTTCAACACTAACACAAGTGCGAAAAGTGTTTTTTCAAACTAACACAAGTGCGAAAAGTGTTTTTTCCACACTAATACAAGTGCAAAAGTGGTTTCCTGCACCAACACAAGTGCGAAAAGTGGTTTTTCAACACTAACACAAGTGCGAAAAGTGGTTTTTCAACACTAACACAAGTGCGAAAAGTGGTTTTTCAACACTAACACAAGTGCGAAAAATGTTTTTTCCACACTAATACAAGTGCAAAAGTGGTTTCCTGCACCAACACAAGTGCGAAAAGTGATTTTTCAACACTAACACAAGTGCGAAAAGTGGTTTTTCAACACTAACACAAGTGCGAAAAGTGTTTTTTCCACACTAATACAAGTGCAAAAGTGGTTTCCTGCACCAACACAAGTGCGAAAAGTGGTTTTTCAACACTAACACAAGTGCTAAAAGTGGTTTTCAACACTAACACAAGTGCGAAAAGTGGTTTTTCAACACTAACACAAGTGCGAAAAGTGGTTTTTCCACACTAATACAAGTGCAAAAGTGGTTTCCTGCACCAACACAAGTGCGAAAAGTGGTTTTTCAACACTAACACAAGTGCGAAAAGTGGTTTTTCAACACTAACACAAGTGCGAAAAGTGGTTTTTCAACACTAACACAAGTGCGAAAAATGTTTTTTCCACACTAATACAAGTACAAAAGTGGTTTCCTGCACCAACACAAGTGCGAAAAGTGATTTTTCAACACTAACACAAGTGCGAAAAGTGTTTTTTCCACACTAATACAAGTGCAAAAGTGGTTTCCTGCACCAACACAAGTGCGAAAAGTGGTTTTTCAACACTAACACAAGTGCGAAAAGTGGTTTTTCAACACTAACACAAGTGCGAAAAGTGGTTTTTCAAAACTAACACAAGTGCGAAAAGTGTTTTTTCCACACTAATACAAGTGCAAAAGTGGTTTCCTGCACCAACACAAGTGCGAAAAGTGGTTTTTCAACACCAACACAAGTGCGAAAAGTGGTTTTTCAACACTAACACAAGTGTGAAAAGTGGTTTTTCAACAATAACACAAGTGCAAAAAGTATTTTTTCCACACTAATACAAGTGCAAAAGTGGTTTCCTGCACCAACACAAGTGCGAAAAGTGGTTTTTCAACACTAACTCAAGTGCGAAAAGTGGTTTTTCAACACTAACACAAGTGCGAAAAGTGGTTTTTCAACACTATCACAAGTGCAAAAAGTGTTTTTTCCACACTAATACAAGTGCAAAAGTGGTTTCCTGCACCAACACAAGTGCGAAAAGTGGTTTTTCAACACTAACACAAGTGCGAAAAGTGTTTTTTCCACACTAATACAAGTGCAAAAGTGGTTTCCTGCACAAACACAAGTGCAAAAAGTGGTTTTTCAACACTAACACAAGTGCGAAAAGTGGTTTTTCAACACTATCACAAGTGCGAAAAATGTTTTTTCCACACTAATACAAGTGCAAAAGTGGTTTCCTGCACCAACACAAGTGCGAAAAGTGGTTTTTCAACACTAACACAAGTGTGAAAAGTGGTTTTTCAACACTAACACAACTGCGAAAAGTGGTTTTTCAACACTAACACAAGTGCGAAAAGTGTTTTTTCCACACTAATACAAGTGCAAAAGTGGTTTCCTGCACCAACACAAGTGCGAAAAGTGGTTTTTCAACACTAACACAAGTGCGAAAAGTGGTTTTTCAACACTAACACAAGTGTGAAAATTGGTTTTTCAACACCAACACAAGTGCGAAAAGTGTTTTTTCCACACTAATACAAGTGAAAAAGTGGTTTCCTGCACCAACACAAGTGCGAAAAGTGGTTTTTCAACACTAACACAAGTGCGAAAAGTGGTTTTTCAACACTAACACAAGTGTGAAAAGTGGTTTTTCAACACTATCACAAGTGCAAAAAGTGTTTTTTCCACACTAATACAAGTGCAAAAGTGGTTTCCTGCACCAACACAAGTGCGAAAAGTGGTTTTTCAACACTAACACAAGTGCGAAAAGTGGTTTTTCAACACTAACACAAGTGCGAAAAGTGGTTTTTCAACACTATCACAAGTGCAAAAAGTGTTTTTTTCCACACTAATACAAGTGCAAAAGTGGTTTCCTGCACCAACACAAGTGCGAAAAGTGGTTTTTCAACACTAACACAAGTGCGAAAAGTGGTTTTTCAACACTAACACAAGTGCGAAAAGTGGTTTTTCAACACTAACACAAATGCGAAAAGTGTTTTTTCCACACTAATACAAGTGCAAAAGTGGTTTCCTGCACCAACACAAGTGCGAAAAGTGGTTTTTCAACACTAACACAAGTGCGAAAAGTGGTTTTTCAACACTAACACAAGTGCGAAAAGTGTTTTTTCCACACTAATACAAGTGCAAAAGTGGTTTCCTGCACCAACACAAGTGCGAAAAGTGGTTTTTCAACACTAACACAAGTGCGAAAAGTGGTTTTTCAACACTAACACAAGTGCGAAAAGTGGTTTTTCAACACTAACACAAGTGCGAAAAGTGTTTTTTCCACACTAATACAAGTGCAAAAGTGGTTTCCTGCACCAACACAAGTGCGAAAAGTGGTTTTTCAACACTAACACAAGTGCGAAAAGTGTTTTTTCCACACTAATACAAGTGCAAAAGTGGTTTCCTGCACCAACACAAGTGCGAAAAGTGGTTTTTCAACACTAACACAAGTGCGAAAAGTGGTTTTTCAACACTAACACAAGTGCGAAAAGTGGTTTTTCAACACTAACACAAGTGCGAAAAGTGTTTTTTCCACACTAATACAAGTGCAAAAGTGGTTTCCTGCACCAACACAAGTGCGAAAAGTGGTTTTTCAACACTAACTCAAGTGCGAAAAGTGGTTTTTCAACACTAACACAAGTGCGAAAAGTGGTTTTTCAACACTAACTCAAGTGCGAAAAGTGGTTTTTCAACACTAACACAAGTGCGAAAAGTGGTTTTTCAACACTAACACAAGTGCGAAAAGTGGTTTTTCAACACTAACTCAAGTGCGAAAAGTGTTTTTTCCACACTAATACAAGTGCAAAAGTGGTTTCCTGCACCAACACAAGTGCGAAAAGTGGTTTTTCAACACTAACACAAGTGCGAAAAGTGTTTTTTCCACACTAATACAAGTGCAAAAGTGGTTTCCTGCACCAACACAAGTGCGAAAAGTGGTTTTTCAACACTAACACAAGTGCGAAAAGTGGTTTTTCAACACTAACACAAGTGCGAAAAGTGGTTTTTCAACACCAACACAAGTGCGAAAAGTGTTTTTTCCACACTAATACAAGTGAAAAAGTGGTTTCCTGCACCAACACAAGTGCGAAAAGTGGTTTTTCAACACTAACACAAGTGCGAAAAGTGGTTTTTCAACACTAACACAAGTGTGAAAAGTGGTTTTTCAACACTATCACAAGTGCAAAAAGTGTTTTTTCCACACTAATACAAGTGCAAAAGTGGTTTCCTGCACCAACACAAGTGCGAAAAGTGGTTTTTCAACACTAACACAAGTGCGAAAAGTGGTTTTTCAACACTAACACAAGTGCGAAAAGTGGTTTTTCAACACTATCACAAGTGCGAAAAGTGTTTTTTCCACACTAATACAAGTGCAAAAGTGGTTTCCTGCACCAACACAAGTGCGAAAAGTGGTTTTTCAACACTAACACAAGTGCGAAAAGTGGTTTTTCAACACTAACACAAGTGCGAAAAGTGGTTTTTCAACACTAACACAAGTGCGAAAAGTGTTTTTTCCACACTAATACAAGTGCAAAAGTGGTTTCCTGCACCAACACAAGTGCGAAAAGTGGTTTTTCAACACTAACACAAGTGCGAAAAGTGGTTTTTCAACACTAACACAAGTGCGAAAAGTGGTTTTTCAACACTAACACAAGTGCGAAAAGTGTTTTTTCCACACTAATACAAGTGCAAACGTGGTTTCCTGCACCAACACAAGTGCGAAAAGTGGTTTTTCAACACTAACACAAGTGCGAAAAGTGTTTTTTCCACACTAATACAAGTGCAAAAGTGGTTTCCTGCACCAACACAAGTGCGAAAAGTGGTTTTTCAACACTAACACAAGTGCGAAAAGTGGTTTTTCAACACTAACACAAGTGCGAAAAGTGTTTTTTCCACACTAATACAAGTGCAAAAGTGGTTTCCTGCACCAACACAAGTGCGAAAAGTGGTTTTTCAACACTAACACAAGTGCGAAAAGTGGTTTTTCAACACTAACACAAGTGCGAAAAGTGGTTTTTCAACACTAACACAAGTGCGAAAAGTGTTTTTTCCACACTAATACAAGTGCAAAAGTGGTTTCCTGCACCAACACAAGTGCGAAAAGTGGTTTTTTCAACACTAACTCAAGTGCGAAAAGTGGTTTTTCAACACTAACACAAGTGCGAAAAGTGTTTTTTCAAACTAACACAAGTGCGAAAAGTGTTTTTTCCACACTAATACAAGTGCAAAAGTGGTTTCCTGCACCAACACAAGTGCGAAAAGTGGTTTTTCAACACTAACACAAGTGCGAAAAGTGGTTTTTCAACACTAACACAAGTGCGAAAAGTGGTTTTTCAACACTAACACAAGTGCGAAAAATGTTTTTTCCACACTAATACAAGTGCAAAAGTGGTTTCCTGCACCAACACAAGTGCGAAAAGTGATTTTTCAACACTAACACAAGTGCGAAAAGTGGTTTTTCAACACTAACACAAGTGCGAAAAGTGTTTTTTCCACACTAATACAAGTGCAAAAGTGGTTTCCTGCACCAACACAAGTGCGAAAAGTGGTTTTTCAACACTAACACAAGTGCTAAAAGTGGTTTTTCAACACTAACACAAGTGCGAAAAGTGGTTTTTCAACACTAACACAAGTGCGAAAAGTGGTTTTTCCACACTAATACAAGTGCAAAAGTGGTTTCCTGCACCAACACAAGTGCGAAAAGTGGTTTTTCAACACTAACACAAGTGCGAAAAGTGGTTTTTCAACACTAACACAAGTGCGAAAAGTGGTTTTTCAACACTAACACAAGTGCGAAAAATGTTTTTTCCACACTAATACAAGTACAAAAGTGGTTTCCTGCACCAACACAAGTGCGAAAAGTGATTTTTCAACACTAACACAAGTGCGAAAAGTGTTTTTTCCACACTAATACAAGTGCAAAAGTGGTTTCCTGCACCAACACAAGTGCGAAAAGTGGTTTTTCAACACTAACACAAGTGCGAAAAGTGGTTTTTCAACACTAACACAAGTGCGAAAAGTGGTTTTTCAAAACTAACACAAGTGCGAAAAGTGTTTTTTCCACACTAATACAAGTGCAAAAGTGGTTTCCTGCACCAACACAAGTGCGAAAAGTGGTTTTTCAACACCAACACAAGTGCGAAAAGTGGTTTTTCAACACTAACACAAGTGTGAAAAGTGGTTTTTCAACAATAACACAAGTGCAAAAAGTATTTTTTCCACACTAATACAAGTGCAAAAGTGGTTTCCTGCACCAACACAAGTGCGAAAAGTGGTTTTTCAACACTAACTCAAGTGCGAAAAGTGGTTTTTCAACACTAACACAAGTGCGAAAAGTGGTTTTTCAACACTATCACAAGTGCAAAAAGTGTTTTTTCCACACTAATACAAGTGCAAAAGTGGTTTCCTGCACCAACACAAGTGCGAAAAGTGGTTTTTCAACACTAACACAAGTGCGAAAAGTGTTTTTTCCACACTAATACAAGTGCAAAAGTGGTTTCCTGCACAAACACAAGTGCAAAAAGTGGTTTTTCAACACTAACACAAGTGCGAAAAGTGGTTTTTCAACACTATCACAAGTGCGAAAAATGTTTTTTCCACACTAATACAAGTGCAAAAGTGGTTTCCTGCACCAACACAAGTGCGAAAAGTGGTTTTTCAACACTAACACAAGTGTGAAAAGTGGTTTTTCAACACTAACACAACTGCGAAAAGTGGTTTTTCAACACTAACACAAGTGCGAAAAGTGTTTTTTCCACACTAATACAAGTGCAAAAGTGGTTTCCTGCACCAACACAAGTGCGAAAAGTGGTTTTTCAACACTAACACAAGTGCGAAAAGTGGTTTTTCAACACTAACACAAGTGTGAAAAGTGGTTTTTCAACACCAACACAAGTGCGAAAAGTGTTTTTTCCACACTAATACAAGTGAAAAAGTGGTTTACTGCACCAACACAAGTGCGAAAAGTGGTTTTTCAACACTAACACAAGTGCGAAAAGTGGTTTTTCAACACTAACACAAGTGTGAAAAGTGGTTTTTCAACACTATCACAAGTGCAAAAAGTGTTTTTTCCACACTAATACAAGTGCAAAAGTGGTTTCCTGCACCAACACAAGTGCGAAAAGTGGTTTTTCAACACTAACACAAGTGCGAAAAGTGGTTTTTCAACACTAACACAAGTGCGAAAAGTGGTTTTTCAACACTATCACAAGTGCAAAAAGTGTTTTTTCCACACTAATACAAGTGCAAAAGTGGTTTCCTGCACCAACACAAGTGCGAAAAGTGGTTTTTCAACACTAACACAAGTGCGAAAAGTGGTTTTTCAACACTAACACAAGTGCGAAAAGTGGTTTTTCAACACTAACACAAATGCGAAAAGTGTTTTTTCCACACTAATACAAGTGCAAAAGTGGTTTCCTGCACCAACACAAGTGCGAAAAGTGGTTTTTCAACACTAACACAAGTGCGAAAAGTGGTTTTTCAACACTAACACAAGTGCGAAAAGTGGTTTTTCAACACTAACACAAGTGCGAAAAGTGTTTTTTCCACACTAATACAAGTGCGAAAAGTGGTTTCCTGCACCAACACAAGTGCGAAAAGTGGTTTCCTGCACCAACACAAGTGCGAAAAGTGGTTTTTCAACACTAACACAAGTGCGAAAAGTGGTTTTTCCACACTAACACAAGTGCGAAAAGTGTTTTTTCCACACTAATACAAGTGCAAAAGTGGTTTCCTGCACCAACACAAGTGCGAAAAGTGGTTTTTCAACACTAACACAAGTGCGAAAAGTGGTTTTTCAACACTAACACAAGTGCGAAAAGTGGTTTTTCAACACTAACACAAGTGCGAAAAGTGTTTTTTTCCACACTAATACAAGTGCAAAAGTGGTTTCCTGCACCAACACAAGTGCGAAAAGTGGTTTTTCAACACTAACACAAGTGCGAAAAGTGGTTTTTCAACACTAACACAAGTGCGAAAAGTGGTTTTTCAACACTAACACAAGTGCGAAAAGTGTTTTTTCCACACTAATACAAGTGCAAAAGTGGTTTCCTGCACCAACACAAGTGCGAAAAGTGGTTTTTCAACACTAACTCAAGTGCGAAAAGTGGTTTTTCAACACTAACACAAGTGCGAAAAGTGGTTTTTCAACACTAACTCAAGTGCGAAAAGTGGTTTTTCAACACTAACACAAGTGCGAAAAGTGGTTTTTCAACACTAACACAAGTGCGAAAAGTGGTTTTTCAACACTAACTCAAGTGCGAAAAGTGTTTTTTCCACACTAATACAAGTGCAAAAGTGGTTTCCTGCACCAACACAAGTGCGAAAAGTGGTTTTTCAACACTAACACAAGTGCGAAAAGTGTTTTTTCCACACTAATACAAGTGCAAAAGTGGTTTCCTGCACCAACACAAGTGCGAAAAGTGGTTTTTCAACACTAACACAAGTGCGAAAAGTGGTTTTTCAACACTAACACAAGTGCGAAAAGTGGTTTTTCAACACTAACACAAGTGCGAAAAGTGTTTTTTCCACACTAATACAAGTGCAAAATTGGTTTCCTGCACCAACACAAGTGCGAAAAGTGGTTTTTCAACACTAACTCAAGTGCGAAAAGTGGTTTTTCAACACTAACACAAGTGCGAAAAGTGGTTTTTCAACACTAACTCATATGCGAAAAGTGGTTTTTCAACACTAACACAAGTGCGAAAAGTGGTTTTTCAACACTAACACAAGTGCGAAAAGTGGTTTTTCAACACTAACTCAAGTGCGAAAAGTGTTTTTTCCACACTAATACAAGTGCAAAAGTGGTTTCCTGCACCAACACAAGTGCGAAAAGTGGTTTTTCAACACTAACACAAGTGCGAAAAGTGTTTTTTCCACACTAATACAAGTGCAAAAGTGGTTTCCTGCACCAACACAAGTGCGAAAAGTGGTTTTTCAACACTAACACAAGTGCGAAAAGTGGTTTTTCAACACTAACACAAGTGCGAAAAGTGGTTTTTCAACACTAACACAAGTGTGAAAAGTGGTTTTTCAACACTATCACAAGTGCAAAAAGTGTTTTTTCCACACTAATACAAGTGCAAAAGTGGTTTCCTGCACCAACACAAGTGCGAAAAGTGGTTTTTCAACACTAACACAAGTGCGAAAAGTGGTTTTTCAACACTAACACAAGTGCGAAAAGTGGTTTTTCAACACTATCACAAGTGCGAAAAGTGTTTTTTCCACACTAATACAAGTGCAAAAGTGGTTTCCTGCACCAACACAAGTGCGAAAAGTGGTTTTTCAACACTAACACAAGTGCGAAAAGTGGTTTTTCAACACTAACACAAGTGCGAAAAGTGGTTTTTCAACACTAACACAAGTGCGAAAAGTGTTTTTTCCACACTAATACAAGTGCAAAAGTGGTTTCCTGCACCAACACAAGTGCGAAAAGTGGTTTTTCAACACTAACACAAGTGCGAAAAGTGGTTTTTCAACACTAACACAAGTGCGAAAAGTGGTTTTTCAACACTAACACAAGTGCGAAAAGTGTTTTTTCCACACTAATACAAGTGCAAAAGTGGTTTCCTGCACCAACACAAGTGCGAAAAGTGGTTTTTCAACACTAACACAAGTGCGAAAAGTGTTTTTTCCACACTAATACAAGTGCAAAAGTGGTTTCCTGCACCAACACAAGTGCGAAAAGTGGTTTTTCAACACTAACACAAGTGCGAAAAGTGGTTTTTCAACACTAACACAAGTGCGAAAAGTGTTTTTTCCACACTAATACAAGTGCAAAAGTGGTTTCCTGCACCAACACAAGTGCGAAAAGTGGTTTTTCAACACTAACACAAGTGCGAAAAGTGGTTTTTCAACACTAACACAAGTGCGAAAAGTGGTTTTTCAACACTAACACAAGTGCGAAAAGTGTTTTTTCCACACTAATACAAGTGCAAAAGTGGTTTCCTGCACCAACACAAGTGCGAAAAGTGGTTTTTCAACACTAACTCAAGTGCGAAAAGTGGTTTTTCAACACTAACACAAGTGCGAAAAGTGGTTTTTCAACACTAACACAAGTGCGAAAAGTGTTTTTTCCACACTAATACAAGTGCAAAAGTGGTTTCCTGCACCAACACAAGTGCGAAAAGTGGTTTTTCAACACTAACACAAGTGCGAAAAGTGGTTTTTCAACACTAACACAAGTGCGAAAAGTGGTTTTTCAACACTAACACAAGTGCGAAAAATGTTTTTTCCACACTAATACAAGTGCAAAAGTGGTTTCCTGCACCAACACAAGTGCGAAAAGTGATTTTTCAACACTAACACAAGTGCGAAAAGTGGTTTTTCAACACTAACACAAGTGCGAAAAGTGTTTTTTCCACACTAATACAAGTGCAAAAGTGGTTTCCTGCACCAACACAAGTGCGAAAAGTGGTTTTTCAACACTAACACAAGTGCTAAAAGTGGTTTTTCAACACTAACACAAGTGCGAAAAGTGGTTTTTCAACACTAACACAAGTGCGAAAAGTGGTTTTTCCACACTAATACAAGTGCAAAAGTGGTTTCCTGCACCAACACAAGTGCGAAAAGTGGTTTTTCAACACTAACACAAGTGCGAAAAGTGGTTTTTCAACACTAACACAAGTGCGAAAAGTGGTTTTTCAACACTAACACAAGTGCGAAAAATGTTTTTTCCACACTAATACAAGTACAAAAGTGGTTTCCTGCACCAACACAAGTGCGAAAAGTGATTTTTCAACACTAACACAAGTGCGAAAAGTGTTTTTTCCACACTAATACAAGTGCAAAAGTGGTTTCCTGCACCAACACAAGTGCGAAAAGTGGTTTTTCAACACTAACACAAGTGCGAAAAGTGGTTTTTCAACACTAACACAAGTGCGAAAAGTGGTTTTTCAAAACTAACACAAGTGCGAAAAGTGGTTTTTCAAAACTAACACAAGTGCGAAAAGTGTTTTTTCCACACTAATACAAGTGCAAAAGTGGTTTCCTGCACCAACACAAGTGCGAAAAGTGGTTTTTCAACACTAACACAAGTGCGAAATGTGGTTTTTCAACACTAACACAAGTGTGAAAAGTGGTTTTTCAACAATAACACAAGTGCAAAAAGTATTTTTTCCACACTAATACAAGTGCAAAAGTGGTTTCCTGCACCAACACAAGTGCGAAAAGTGGTTTTTCAACACTAACTCAAGTGCGAAAAGTGGTTTTTCAACACTAACACAAGTGCGAAAAGTGGTTTTTCAACACTATCACAAGTGCAAAAAGTGTTTTTTCCACACTAATACAAGTGCAAAAGTGGTTTCCTGCACCAACACAAGTGCGAAAAGTGGTTTTTCAACACTAACACAAGTGCGAAAAGTGTTTTTTCCACACTAATACAAGTGCAAAAGTGGTTTCCTGCACAAACACAAGTGCGAAAAGTGGTTTTTCAACACTAACACAAGTGCGAAAAGTGGTTTTTCAACACTATCACAAGTGCGAAAAATGTTTTTTCCACACTAATACAAGTGCAAAAGTGGTTTCCTGCACCAACACAAGTGCGAAAAGTGGTTTTTCAACACTAACACAAGTGTGAAAAGTGGTTTTTCAACACTAACACAACTGCGAAAAGTGGTTTTTCAACACTAACACAAGTGCGAAAAGTGTTTTTTCCACACTAATACAAGTGCAAAAGTGGTTTCCTGCACCAACACAAGTGCGAAAAGTGGTTTTTCAACACTAACACAAGTGCGAAAAGTGGTTTTTCAACACTAACACAAGTGTGAAAAGTGGTTTTTCAACACCAACACAAGTGCGAAAAGTGTTTTTTCCACACTAATACAAGTGAAAAAGTGGTTTCCTGCACCAACACAAGTGCGAAAAGTGGTTTTTCAACACTAACACAAGTGCGAAAAGTGGTTTTTCAACACTAACACAAGTGTGAAAAGTGGTTTTTCAACACTATCACAAGTGCAAAAAGTGTTTTTTCCACACTAATACAAGTGCAAAAGTGGTTTCCTGCACCAACACAAGTGCGAAAAGTGGTTTTTCAACACTAACACAAGTGCGAAAAGTGGTTTTTCAACACTAACACAAGTGCGAAAAGTGGTTTTTCAACACTATCACAAGTGCAAAAAGTGTTTTTTCCACACTAATACAAGTGCAAAAGTGGTTTCCTGCACCAACACAAGTGCGAAAAGTGGTTTTTCAACACTAACACAAGTGCGAAAAGTGGTTTTTCAACACTAACACAAGTGCGAAAAGTGGTTTTTCAACACTAACACAAATGCGAAAAGTGTTTTTTCCACACTAATACAAGTGCAAAAGTGGTTTCCTGCACCAACACAAGTGCGAAAAGTGGTTTTTCAACACTAACACAAGTGCGAAAAGTGGTTTTTCAACACTAACACAAGTGCGAAAAGTGGTTTTTCAACACTAACACAAGTGTGAAAAGTGTTTTTTCCACACTAATACAAGTGCAAAAGTGGTTTCCTGCACCAACACAAGTGCGAAAAGTGGTTTTTCAACACTAACACAAGTGCGAAAAGTGGTTTTTCAACACTAACACAAGTGCGAAAAGTGTTTTTTCCACACTAATACAAGTGCAAAAGTGGTTTCCTGCACCAACACAAGTGCGAAAAGTGGTTTTTCAACACTAACACAAGTGCGAAAAGTGGTTTTTCAACACTAACACAAGTGCAAAAAGTGGGTTTTCAACACTAACACAAGTGCGAAAAGTGGTTTTTCAACACTAACACAAGTGCGAAAAGTGTTTTTTCCACACTAATACAAGTGCAAAAGTGGTTTTTCAACACTAACACAAGTGCGAAAAGTGTTTTTTCCACACTAATACAAGTGCAAAAGTGGTTTCCTGCACCAACACAAGTGCGAAAAGTGGTTTTTCAACACTAACACAAGTGCGAAAAGTGTTTTTTCCACACTAATACAAGTGCAAAAGTGGTTTCCTGCACCAACACAAGTGCGAAAAGTGGTTTTTCAACACTAACACAAGTGCGAAAAGTGGTTTTTCAACACTAACACAAGTGCGAAAAGTGGTTTTTCCACACTAATACAAGTGCAAAAGTGGTTTCCTGCACCAACACAAGTGCGAAAAGTGGTTTTTCAACACTAACACAAGTGCGAAAAGTGGTTTTTCAACACTAACACAAGTGTGAAAAGTGGTTTTTCAACAATAACACAAGTGCAAAAAGTATTTTTTCCACACTAATACAAGTGCAAAAGTGGTTTCCTGCACCAACACAAGTGCGAAAAGTGGTTTTTCAACACTAACTCAAGTGCGAAAAGTGGTTTTTCAACACTAACACAAGTGCGAAAAGTGGTTTTTCAACACTATCACAAGTGCAAAAAGTGTTTTTTCCACACTAATACAAGTGCAAAAGTGGTTTCCTGCACCAACACAAGTGCGAAAAGTGGTTTTTCAACACTAACACAAGTGCGAAAAGTGGTTTTTCAACACTAACACAAGTGCGAAAAGTGGTTTTTCCACACTAATACAAGTGCAAAAGTGGTTTCCTGCACCAACACAAGTGCGAAAAGTGGTTTTTCAACACTAACACAAGTGCGAAAAGTGTTTTTTCCACACTAATACAAGTGCAAAAGTGGTTTCCTGCACAAACACAAGTGCGAAAAGTGGTTTTTCAACACTAACACAAGTGCGAAAAGTGGTTTTTCAACACTAACACAAGTGCGAAAAATGTTTTTTCCACACTAATACAAGTGCAAAAGTGGTTTCCTGCACCAACACAAGTGCGAAAAGTGGTTTTTCAACACTAACACAAGTGTGAAAAGTGGTTTTTCAACACTAACACAACTGCGAAAAGTGGTTTTTCAACACTAACACAAGTGCGAAAAGTGTTTTTTCCACACTAATACAAGTGCAAAAGTGGTTTCCTGCACCAACACAAGTGCGAAAAGTGGTTTTTCAACACTAACACAAGTGCGAAAAGTGGTTTTTCAACACTAACACAAGTGTGAAAAGTGGTTTTTCAACACCAACACAAGTGCGAAAAGTGTTTTTTCCACACTAATACAAGTGAAAAAGTGGTTTCCTGCACCAACACAAGTGCGAAAAGTGGTTTTTCAACACTAACACAAGTGCGAAAAGTGGTTTTTCAACACTAACACAAGTGTGAAAAGTGGTTTTTCAACACTATCACAAGTGCAAAAAGTGTTTTTTCCACACTAATACAAATGCAAAAGTGGTTTCCTGCACCAACACAAGTGCGAAAAGTGGTTTTTCAACACTAACACAAGTGCGAAAAGTGGTTTTTCAACACTAACACAAGTGCGAAAAGTGGTTTTTCAACACTATCACAAGTGCAAAAAGTGTTTTTTCCACACTAATACAAGTGCAAAAGTGGTTTCCTGCACCAACACAAGTGCGAAAAGTGGTTTTTCAACACTAACACAAGTGCGAAAAGTGGTTTTTCAACACTAACACAAGTGCGAAAAGTGGTTTTTCAACACTAACACAAATGCGAAAAGTGTTTTTTCCACACTAATACAAGTGCAAAAGTGGTTTCCTGCACCAACACAAGTGCGAAAAGTGGTTTTTCAACACTAACACAAGTGCGAAAAGTGGTTTTTCAACACTAACACAAGTGCGAAAAGTGGTTTTTCAACACTAACACAAGTGCGAAAAGTGTTTTTTCCACACTAATACAAGTGCAAAAGTGGTTTCCTGCACCAACACAAGTGCGAAAAGTGGTTTTTCAACACTAACACAAGTGCGAAAAGTGGTTTTTCAACACTAACACAAGTGCGAAAAGTGTTTTTTCCACACTAATACAAGTGCAAAAGTGGTTTCCTGCACCAACACAAGTGCGAAAAGTGGTTTTTCAACACTAACACAAGTGCGAAAAGTGGTTTTTCAACACTAACACAAGTGCGAAAAGTGGGTTTTCAACACTAACACAAGTGCGAAAAGTGGTTTTTCAACACTAACACAAGTGCGAAAAGTGTTTTTTCCACACTAATACAAGTGCAAAAGTGGTTTTTCAACACTAACACAAGTGCGAAAAGTGTTTTTTCCACACTAATACAAGTGCAAAAGTGGTTTCCTGCACCAACACAAGTGCGAAAATGGTTTTTCAACACTAACACAAGTGCGAAAAGTGTTTTTTCCACACTAATACAAGTGGAAAAGTGGTTTCCTGCACCAACACAAGTGCGAAAAGTGGTTTTTCAACACTAACACAAGTGCGAAAAGTGGTTTTTCAACACTAACACAAGTGCGAAAAGTGTTTTTTCCACACTAATACAAGTGCAAAAGTGGTTTCCTGCACCAACACAAGTGCGAAAAGTGGTTTTTCAACACTAACACAAGTGCGAAAAGTGGTTTTTCAACACTAACACAAGTGCGAAAAGTGTTTTTTCCACACTAATACAAGTGCAAAAGTGGTTTCCTGCACCAACACAAGTGCGAAAAGTGGTTTTTCAACAC
>NW_027619816.1:0-29740 GCF_964187855.1 Myxine glutinosa
TGGTTTTTCAACACTATCACAAGTGCAAAAAGTGTTTTTTCCACACTAATACAAGTGCAAAAGTGGTTTCCTGCACCAACACAAGTGCGAAAAGTGGTTTTTCAACACTAACACAAGTGCGAAAAGTGGTTTTTCAACACTAACACAAGTGCGAAAAAGTGTTTTTTCAACACTAATACAAGTGCAAAAGTGGTTTCCTGCACCAACACAAGTGCGAAAAGTGTTTTTCAACACTAACACAAGTGCGAAAAGTGGTTTTTCAACACTAACACAAGTGCGAAAAGTGGTTTTTCCACACTAATACAAGTGCAAAAGTGGTTTCCTGCACCAACACAAGTGCAAAAAGTGGTTTTTCAACACTAACACAAGTGCGAAAAGTGGTTTTTCAACACTAACACAAGTGCGAAAAGTGGTTTTTCCACACTAATACAAGTGCAAAAAGTGGTTTCCTGCACCAACACAAGTGCGAAAAGTGGTTTTTCAACACTAACACAAGTGCGAAAAGTGGTTTTCAACAATAACACAAGTGCGAAAAGTGTTTTTTCAACACTAACACAAGTGCGAAAAGTGGTTTTTCCACACTAATACAAGTGCAAAAGTGGTTTCCTGCACCAACACAAGTGCAAAAAGTGGTTTTTTCAACACTAACACAAGTGCGAAAAGTGGTTTTTCAACACTAACACAAGTGCAAAAAGTGTTTTTTCCACACTAATACAAGTGCAAAAGTGGTTTCCTGCACCAACACAAGTGCGAAAAGTGGTTTTTCAACACTAACACAAGTGCGAAAAGTGGTTTTTCAACACTCACACAAGTGCGAAAGTGGTTTTTCAACACTAACACAAGTGCGAAAAGTGGTTTTTGCACACTAATACAAGTGCAAAAGTGGTTTCCTGCACCAACACAAGTGCGAAAAGTGGTTTTTCAACACTAACACAAGTGCGAAAAGTGGTTTTTCAACACTATCACAAGTGCAAAAAGTGTTTTTTCCACACTAATACAAGTGCAAAAGTGGTTTCCTGCACCAACACAAGTGCGAAAAGTGGTTTTTCAACACTAACACAAGTGCGAAAAGTGGTTTTTCAACAATAACACAAGTGCGAAATGTGTTTTTTCAACACTAATACAAGTGCAAAAGTGGTTTACTGCACCACAACAAAGTGCGAAAAGTTTTTTCAACACTAACACAAGTGCGAAAAGTGTTTTTTCAACACTAACACAAGTGCAAAAAGTGGTTTTTCAACACTAACACAAGTGCGAAAAGTGGTTTTTCCACACTCATACAAGTGCAAAAGTGGTTTCCTGCACCAACACAAGTGCAAAAAGTGGTTTTTCAACACTAACACAAGTGCGAAAAGTGGTTTTTCAACACTAACACAAGTGCGAAAAGTGGTTTTTCAACACTATCACAAGTGCAAAAAGTGGTTTTTCCACACTAATACAAGTGAAAAAGTGGTTTCCTGCACCAACACAAGTGCAAAAAGTGTTTTTTCAACACTAACACAAGTGCGAAAAGTGGTTTTTCCACACTAATACAAGTGCAAAAGTGGTTTCCTGCACCAACACAAGTGCAAAAAGTGTTTTTTCAACACTAACACAAGTGCGAAAAGTGGTTTTTCCACACTAATACAAGTGCAAAAGTGGTTTCCTGCACCAACACAAGTGCAAAAAGTGTTTTTTCAACACTAACACAAGTGCGAAAAGTGGTTTTTCCACACTAATACAAGTGCAAAAGTGGTTTCCTGCACCAACACAAGTGCAAAAAGTGGTTTTTCAACACTAACACAAGTGCGAAAAGTGGTTTTTCAACACTAACACAAGTGCGAAAAGTGGTTTTTCAACACTATCACAAGTGCAAAAAGTGGTTTTTCCACACTAATACAAGTGAAAAAGTGGTTTCCTGCACCAACACAAGTGCAAAAAGTGTTTTTTCAACACTAACACAAGTGCGAAAAGTGGTTTTTTCAACACTAACACAAGTGCGAAAAGTGGTTTTTCAACACTATCACAAGTGCGAAAAGTGTTTTTTCCACACTAATACAAGTGCAAAAGTGGTTTCCTGCACCAACACAAGGGCGAAAAGTGGTTTTTCAACACTAACACAAGTGCGAAAAGTGGTTTTTCAACACTAACACAAGTGCGAAAAGTGGTTTTTCAACACTAACACAAGTGCGAAAAGTGGTTTTTCAACACTATCACAAGTGCAAAAAGTGTTTTTTCCACACTAATACAAGTGCAAAAGTGGTTTCCTGCACCAACACAAGTGCGAAAAGTGTTTTTTCAACACTAACACAAGTGCGAAAAGTGGTTTTTCAACACTAACACAAGTGCGAAAAGTGGTTTTTCAACACTATCACAAGTGCGAAAAGTGTTTTTTCCACACTAATACAAGTGCAAAAGTGGTTTCCTGCACCAACACAAGTGCGAAAAGTGGTTTTTCAACACTAACACAAGTGCGAAAAGTGGTTTTTCAACACTAACACAAGTGCGAAAAGTGGTTTTTCAACACTAACACAAGTGCGAAAAGTGGTTTTTCAACACTATCACAAGTGCAAAAAGTGTTTTTCCCACACTAATACAAGTGCAAAAGTGGTTTCCTGCACCAACACAAGTGCGAAAAGTGGTTTTTCAACACTAACACAAGTGCGAAAAGTGGTTTTTCAACACTAACACAAGTGCGAAAAGTGTTTTTTCCACACTAATACAAGTGCAAAAGTGGTTTCCTGCACCAACACAAGTGCGAAAAGTGGTTTTTCAACACTAACACAAGTGCGAAAAGTGGTTTTTCAACACTAACACAAGTGCGAAAAGTGGTTTTTCCACACTAATACAAGTGCAAAAGTGGTTTCCTGCACCAATACAAGTGCAAAAAGTGGTTTTTCAACACTAACACAAGTGCGAAAAGTGGTTTTTCCACACTATCACAAGTGCAAAAAGTGTTTTTTCCACACTAATACAAGTGCAAAAGTGGTTTCCTGCACCCAACACAAGTGCGAAAAGTGGTTTTTCAACACTAACACAAGTGCGAAAAGTGGTTTTTCAACACTAACACAAGTGCGAAAGTGGTTTTTCAACACTATCACAGTGCAAAAAGTGTTTTTTCCACACTAATACAAGTGCAAAAGTGGTTTCCTGCACCAACACAAGTGCGAAAAGTGGTTTTCAACACTAACACAAGTGCGAAAAGTGGTTTTTCCACACTAACACAAGTGCAAAAAGTGTTTTTTCCACACTAATACAAGTGCAAAAGTGGTTTCCTGCACCAACACAAGTGCGAAAAGTGGTTTTTCAACACTAACACAAGTGCGAAAAGTGGTTTTTCAACACTCACACAAGTGCGAAAAGTGGTTTTTCAACACTAACACAAGTGCGAAAAGTGGTTTTTGCACACTAATACAAGTGCAAAAGTGGTTTCCTGCACCAACACAAGTGCGAAAAGTGGTTTTTCAACACTAACACAAGTGCGAAAAGTGGTTTTTCAACACTATCACAAGTGCAAAAAGTGTTTTTTCCACACTAATACAAGTGCAAAAGTGGTTTCCTGCACCAACACAAGTGCGAAAAGTGGTTTTTCAACACTAACACAAGTGCGAAAAGTGGTTTTTCAACACTAACACAAGTGCGAAAAGTGTTTTTTCAACACTAATACAAGTGCAAAAGTGGTTTTTCTGCACCAACACAAGTGCGAAAAGTGTTTTTTCAACACTAACACAAGTGCGAAAAGTGGTTTTTCCACACTAATACAAGTGCAAAAGTGGTTTCCTGCACCAACACAAGTGCAAAAAGTGGTTTTTCAACACTAACACAAGTGCGAAAAGTGGTTTTTCAACACTAACACAAGTGCGAAAAGTGGTTTTTCCACACTAATACAAGTGCAAAAGTGGTTTCCTGCACCAACACAAGTGCGAAAGTGGTTTTTCAACACTAACACAAGTGCGAAAAGTGGTTTTTCAACACTAACACAAGTGCGAAAAGTGTTTTTCAACACTAACACAAGTGCGAAAAGTGGTTTTTCCACACTAATACAAGTGCAAAAGTGGTTTCCTGCACCAACACAAGTGCAAAAAGTGGTTTTTCAACACTAACACAAGTGCGAAAAGTGGTTTTTCAACACTAACACAAGTGCAAAAAGTGTTTTTTCCACACTAATACAAGTGCAAAAGTGGTTTCCTGCACCAACACAAGTGCGAAAAGTGGTTTTTCAACACTAACACAAGTGCGAAAAGTGGTTTTTCAACACTCACACAAGTGCGAAAAGTGGTTTTTCAACACTAACACAAGTGCGAAAAGTGGTTTTTGCACACTAATACAAGTGCAAAAGTGGTTTCCTGCACCAACACAAGTGCGAAAAGTGGTTTTTCAACACTAACACAAGTGCGAAAAGTGGTTTTTCAACACTATCACAAGTGCAAAAAGTGTTTTTTCCACACTAATACAAGTGCAAAAGTGGTTTCCTGCACCAACACAAGTGCGAAAAGTGGTTTTTCAACACTAACACAAGTGCGAAAAGTGGTTTTTCAACACTAACACAAGTGCGAAATGTGTTTTTTCAACACTAATACAAGTGCAAAAGTGGTTTCCTGCACCAACACAAGTGCGAAAAGTGTTTTTTCAACACTAACACAAGTGCGAAAAGTGTTTTTCAACACTAACACAAGTGCAAAAAGTGGTTTTTCAACACTAACACAAGTGCGAAAAGTGGTTTTTCCACACTAATACAAGTGCAAAAGTGGTTTCCTGCACCAACACAAGTGCAAAAAGTGGTTTTTCAACACTAACACAAGTGCGAAAAGTGGTTTTTCAACACTAACACAAGTGCGAAAAGTGGTTTTTCAACACTATCACAAGTGCAAAAAGTGGTTTTTCCACACTAATACAAGTGAAAAAGTGGTTTCCTGCACCAACACAAGTGCAAAAAGTGTTTTTTCAACACTAACACAAGTGCGAAAAGTGGTTTTTCAACACTATCACAAGTGCGAAAAGTGGTTTTTCAACACTAACACAAGTGCGAAAAGTGGTTTTTCCACACTATCACAAGTGCAAAAAGTGTTTTTTCCACACTAATACAAGTGCAAAAGTGGTTTCCTGCACCAACACAAGTGCGAAAAGTGGTTTTTCAACACTAACACAAGTGCGAAAAGTGGTTTTTCAACACTAACACAAGTGCGAAAAGTGGTTTTTCAACACTCACACAAGTGCGAAAAGTGGTTTTTCAACACTAACACAAGTGCGAAAAGTGGTTTTTCCACACTAATACAAGTGCAAAAGTGGTTTCCTGCACCAACACAAGTGCGAAAAGTGGTTTTTCAACACTACACAAGTGCGAAAAGTGGTTTTTCAACACTAACACAAGTGCGAAAAGTGTTTTTTCCACACTAATACAAGTGCAAAAGTGGTTTCCTGCACCAACACAAGTGCGAAAAGTGGTTTTTCAACACTAACACAAGTGCGAAAAGTGGTTTTTCAACACTAACACAAGTGCGAAAGTGGTTTTTCCACACTAATACAAGTGCAAAAGTGGTTTCCTGCACCAACACAAGTGCAAAAAGTGGTTTTTCAACACTAACACAAGTGCGAAAAGTGTTTTTTCAACACTATCACAAGTGCAAAAAAGTATTTTTTCCACACTAATACAAGTGCAAAAGTGGTTTCCTGCACCAACACAAGTGCGAAAAGTGGTTTTCAACACTAACACAAGTGCGAAAAGTGGTTTTTCAACACTAACACAAGTGCGAAAAGTGGTTTTTCAACACTATCACAAGTGCAAAAAAGTATTTTTTCCACACTAATACAAGTGCAAAAGTGGTTTCCTGCACCAACACAAGTGCGAAAGTGGTTTTTCAACACTAACACAAGTGCGAAAAGTGGTTTTTTCCACACTAATACAAGTGCAAAAGTGGTTTCCTGCACCAACACAAGTGCGAAAAGTGGTTTTTCAACACTAACACAACTGCGAAAAGTGGTTTTTCAACACTAACACAAGTGCGAAAAGTGGTGTTTCAACACTATCACAAGTGCAAAAAGTGTTTTTTCCACACTAATACAAGTGCAAAAGTGGTTTCCTGCACCAACACAAGTGCGAAAAGTGGTTTTTCAACACTAACACAAGTGCGAAAAGTGGTTTTTCAACACTTACACAAGTGCAAAAAGTGTTTTTTCCACACTAATACAAGTGCAAAAGTGGTTTCCTGCACCAACACAAGTGCGAAAAGTGGTTTTTCAACACTAACACAAGTGCAAAAAGTGGTTTTTCAACACTCACACAAGTGCGAAAAGTGGTATTTCAACACTAACACAAGTGCGAAAAGTGGTTTTTGCACACTAATACAAGTGCAAAAGTGGTTTCCTGCACCAACACAAGTGCGAAAAGTGGTTTTTCAACACTAACACAAGTGCGAAAAGTGGTTTTTCAACACTATCACAAGTGCAAAAAGTGGTTTTTCCACACTAATACATGTGCAAAAGTGGTTTCCTGCACCAACACAAGTGCGTAAAGTGGTTTTTCAACACTAACACAAGTGCGAAAAGTGGTTTTTCAACACTAACACAAGTGCGAAAAGTGTTTTTTCAACACTAATACAAGTGCGAAAAGTGGTTTTTCAACACTAACACAAGTGCGAAAAGTGGTTTTTCAACACTATCACAAGTGCAAAAGTGTTTTTTCCACACTAATACAAGTGCAAAAGTGGTTTCCTGCACCAACACAAGTGCGAAAAGTGGTTTTCTACACTAACACAAGTGCGAAAAGTGGTTTTTCAACACTAACACAAGTGCGAAAAGTGGTTTTTCAACACTAACACAAGTGCGAAAAGTGGTTTTTCAACACTAACACAAGTGCGAAAAGTGGTTTTTCAACACTATCACAAGTGCAAAAAGTGTTTTTTCCACACTAATACAAGTGCAAAAGTGGTTTCCTGCACCAACACAAGTGCGAAAAGTGGTTTTTCAACACTAACACAAGTGCGAAAAGTGGTTTTTCAACACTAACACAAGTGCGAAAAGTGTTTTTTCCACACTAATACAAGTGCAAAAGTGGTTTCCTGCACCAACACAAGTGCGAAAAGTGGTTTTTCAACACTAACACAAGTGCGAAAAGTGGTTTTTCAACACTAACACAAGTGCGAAAAGTGATTTTTCCACACTAATACAAGTGCAAAAGTGGTTTCCTGCACCAATACAAGTGCAAAAAGTGGTTTTTCAACACTAACACAAGTGCGAAAAGTGGTTTTTCCACACTATCACAAGTCCAAAAAGTGTTTTTTCCACACTAATACAAGTGCAAAAGTGGTTTCCTGCACCAACACAAGTGCGAAAAGTGGTTTTTCAACACTAACACAAGTGCGAAAAGTGGTTTTTCAACACTAACACAAGTGCGAAAAGTGGTTTTTCAACACTATCACAAGTGCAAAAAGTGTTTTTTCCATACTAATACAAGTGCAAAAGTGGTTTCCTGCACCAACACAAGTGCGAAAAGTGGTTTTTCAACACTAACACAAGTGCGAAAAGTGGTTTTTCAACACTCACACAAGTGCGAAAAGTGGTTTTTCAACACTAACACAAGTGCGAAAAGTGGTTTTTGCACACTAATACAAGTGCAAAAGTGGTTTCCTGCACCAACACAAGTGCGAAAAGTGGTTTTTCAACACTAACACAAGTGCGAAAAGTGGTTTTTCAACACTATCACAAGTGCAAAAAGTGTTTTTTCCACACTAATACAAGTGCAAAAGTGGTTTCCTGCACCAACACAAGTGCGAAAAGTGGTTTTTCAACACTAACACAAGTGCGAAAAGTGGTTTTTCAACACTAACACAAGTGCGAAAAGTGTTTTTTCAACACTAATACAAGTGCAAAAGTGGTTTCCTGCACCAACACAAGTGCGAAAAGTGTTTTTTCAACACTAACACAAGTGCGAAAAGTGGTTTTTCAACACTAACACAAGTGCAAAAAGTGGTTTTTCCACACTAATACAAGTGCAAAAGTGGTTTCCTGCACCAACACAAGTGCAAAAAGTGGTTTTTCAACACTAACACAAGTGCGAAAAGTGGTTTTTCAACACTAACACAAGTGCGAAAAGTGGTTTTTCCACACTAATACAAGTGCAAAAGTGGTTTCCTGCACCAACACAAGTGCGAAAAGTGGTTTTTCAACACTAACACAAGTGCGAAAAGTGGTTTTTCAACACTAACACAAGTGCGAAAAGTGTTTTTTCAACACTAACACAAGTGCGAAAAGTGGTTTTTCCACACTAATACAAGTGCAAAAGTGGTTTCCTGCACCAACACAAGTGCAAAAAGTGGTTTTTCAACACTAACACAAGTGCGAAAAGTGGTTTTTCAACACTAACACAAGTGCAAAAAGTGTTTTTTCCACACTAATACAAGTGCAAAAGTGGTTTCCTGCACCAACACAAGTGCGAAAAGTGGTTTTTCAACACTAACACAAGTGCGAAAAGTGGTTTTTCAACACTCACACAAGTGCGAAAAGTGGTTTTTCAACACTAACACAAGTGCGAAAAGTGGTTTTTGCACACTAATACAAGTGCAAAAGTGGTTTCCTGCACCAACACAAGTGCGAAAAGTGGTTTTTCAACACTAACACAAGTGCGAAAAGTGGTTTTTCAACACTATCACAAGTGCAAAAAGTGTTTTTTCCACACTAATACAAGTGCAAAAGTGGTTTCCTGCACCAACACAAGTGCGAAAAGTGGTTTTTCAACACTAACACAAGTGCGAAAAGTGGTTTTTCAACAATAACACAAGTGCGAAATGTGTTTTTTCAACACTAATACAAGTGCAAAAGTGGTTTACTGCACCAACACAAGTGCGAAAAGTGTTTTTTCAACACTAACACAAGTGCGAAAAGTGTTTTTTCAACACTAACACAAGTGCAAAAAGTGGTTTTTCAACACTAACACAAGTGCGAAAAGTGGTTTTTCCACACTCATACAAGTGCAAAAGTGGTTTCCTGCACCAACACAAGTGCAAAAAGTGGTTTTTCAACACTAACACAAGTGCGAAAAGTGGTTTTTCAACACTAACACAAGTGCGAAAAGTGGTTTTTCAACACTATCACAAGTGCAAAAAGTGGTTTTTCCACACTAATACAAGTGAAAAAGTGGTTTCCTGCACCAACACAAGTGCAAAAAGTGTTTTTTCAACACTAACACAAGTGCGAAAAGTGGTTTTTCCACACTAATACAAGTGCAAAAGTGGTTTCCTGCACCAACACAAGTGCAAAAAGTGTTTTTTCAACACTAACACAAGTGCGAAAAGTGGTTTTTCCACACTAATACAAGTGCAAAAGTGGTTTCCTGCACCAACACAAGTGCAAAAAGTGTTTTTTCAACACTAACACAAGTGCGAAAAGTGGTTTTTCCACACTAATACAAGTGCAAAAGTGGTTTCCTGCACCAACACAAGTGCAAAAAGTGGTTTTTCAACACTAACACAAGTGCGAAAAGTGGTTTTTCAACACTAACACAAGTGCGAAAAGTGGTTTTTCAACACTATCACAAGTGCAAAAAGTGGTTTTTCCACACTAATACAAGTGAAAAAGTGGTTTCCTGCACCAACACAAGTGCAAAAAGTGTTTTTTCAACACTAACACAAGTGCGAAAAGTGGTTTTTCAACACTAACACAAGTGCGAAAAGTGGTTTTTCAACACTAACACAAGTGCGAAAAGTGTTTTTTCCACACTAATACAAGTGCAAAAGTGGTTTCCTGCACCAACACAAGTGCGAAAAGTGGTTTTTCAACACTAACACAAGTGCGAAAAGTGGTTTTTCAACACTAACACAAGTGCGAAAAGTGGTTTTTCCACACTAATACAAGTGCAAAAGTGGTTTCCTGCACCAACACAAGTGCAAAAAGTGGTTTTTCAACACTAACACAAGTGCGAAAAGTGGTTTTTCAACACTAACACACGTGCAAAAAGTGGTTTTTCCACACTAATACAAGTGCAAAAGTGGTTTCCTGCACCAACACAACTGCGAAAAGTGGTTTTTCAACACTAACACAAGTGCGAAAAGTGGTTTTTCAACACTATCACAAGTGCAAAAAGTGTTTTTTCCACACTAATACAAGTGCAAAAGTGGTTTCCTGCACCAACACAAGTGCGAAAAGTGGTTTTTCAACACTAACACAAGTGCGAAAAGTGGTTTTTCAACACTAACACAAGTGCGAAAAGTGGTTTTTCCACACTAATACAAGTGCAAAAGTGGTTTCCTGCACCAACACAAGTGCAAAAAGTGGTTTTTCAACACTAACACAAGTGCGAAAAGTGGTTTTTCAACACTATCACAAGTGCAAAAAGTGTTTTTTCCACACTAATACAAGTGCAAAAGTGGTTTCCTGCACCAACACAAGTGCAAAAAGTGGTTTTTCAACACTAACACAAGTGCGAAAAGTGGTTTTTCAACACTAACACAAGTGCGAAAAGTGGTTTTTCAACACTATCACAAGTGCAAAAAGTGTTTTTTCCACACTAATACAAGTGCAAAAGTGGTTTCCTGCACCAACACAAGTGCGAAAAGTGGTTTTTCAACACTAACACAAGTGCGAAAAGTGGTTTTTCAACACTAACACAAGTGCGAAAAGTGTTTTTTCCACACTAATACAAGTGCAAAAGTGGTTTCCTGCACCAACACAAGTGCGAAAAGTGGTTTTTCAACACTAACGCAAGTGCGAAAAGTGGTTTTTCAACACTAACACAAGTGCGAAAAGTGGTTTTTCCACACTAATACAAGTGCAAAAGTGGTTTCCTGCACCACTACAAGTGCAAAAAGTGGTTTTTCAACACTAACACAAGTGCGAAAAGTGGTTTTTCCACACTATCACAAGTCCAAAAAGTGTTTTTTCCACACTAATACAAGTGCAAAAGTGGTTTCTTGCACCAACACAAGTGCAAAAAGTGGTTTTTCAACACTAACATAAGTGCGAAAAGTGGTTTTTCAACACTAACACAAGTGCGAAAAGTGGTTTTTCAACACTATCACAAGTGCAAAAAGTGTTTTTTCCACACTAATACAAGTGCAAAAGTGGTTTCCTGCACCAACACAAGTGCGAAAAGTGGTTTTTCAACACTAACACAAGTGCGAAAAGTGGTTTTTCAACACTAACACAAGTGCAAAAAGTGTTTTTTCCACACTAATACAAGTGCAAAAGTGGTTTACTGCACCAACACAAGTGCGAAAAGTGGTTTTTCAACACTAACACAAGTGCGAAAAGTGGTTTTTCAACACTCACACAAGTGCGAAAAGTGGTTTTTCAACACTAACACAAGTGCGAAAAGTGGTTTTTGCACACTAATACAAGTGCAAAAGTGGTTTCCTGCACCAACACAAGTGCGAAAAGTGGTTTTTCAACACTAACACAAGTGCGAAAAGTGGTTTTTCAACACTATCACAAGTGCAAAAAGTGTTTTTTCCACACTAATACAAGTGCAAAAGTGGTTTCCTGCACCAACACAAGTGCGAAAAGTGGTTTTTCAACACTAACACAAGTGCGAAAAGTGGTTTTTCAACACTAACACATGTGCGAAAAGTGTTTTTTCAACACTAATACAAGTGCAAAAGTGGTTTCCTGCACCAACACAAGTGCGAAAAGTGTTTTTTCAACACTAACACAAGTGCGAAAAGTGGTTTTTCAACACTAACACAAGTGCGAAAAGTGGTTTTTCCACACTAATACAAGTGCAAAAGTGGTTTCCTGCACCAACACAAGTGCAAAAAGTGGTTTTTCAACACTAACACAAGTGCGAAAAGTGGTTTTTCAACACTATCACAAGTGCGAAAAGTGGTTTTTCAACACTAACACAAGTGCGAAAAGTGGTTTTTCCACACTATCACAAGTGCAAAAAGTGTTTTTTCCACACTAATACAAGTGCAAAAGTGGTTTTTCAACACCAACACAAGTGCGAAAAGTGGTTTTTCAACACTAACACAAGTGCGAAAAGTGGTTTTTCAACACTAACACAAGTGCGAAAAGTGGTTTTTCAACACTCACACAAGTGCGAAAAGTGGTTTTTCAACACTAACACAAGTGCGAAAAGGTGTTTTTCCACACTAATACAAGTGCAAAAGTGGTTTCCTGCACCAACACAAGTGCGAAAAGTGGTTTTTCAACACTAACACAAGTGCGAAAAGTGGCTTTTCAACACTAACACAAGTGCGAAAAGTGTTTTTTCCACACTAATACAAGTGCAAAAGTGGTTTCCTGCACCAACACAAGTGCGAAAAGTGGTTTTTCAACACTAACACAAGTGCGAAAAGTGGTTTTTCAACACTAACACAAGTGCGAAAAGTGGTTTTTCCACACTAATACAAGTGCAAAAGTGGTTTCCTGCACCAATACAAGTGCAAAAAGTGGTTTTTCAACACTAACACAAGTGCGAAAAGTGGTTTTTCAACACTATCACAAGTGCAAAAAAGTGTTTTTTCCACACTAATACAAGTGCAAAAGTGGTTTCCTGCACCAACACAAGTGCGAAAAGTGGTTTTTCAACACTAACACAAGTGCGAAAAGTGTTTTTTCAACACTAACACAAGTGCGAAAAGTGGTTTTTCCACACTAATACAAGTGCAAAAGTGGTTTCCTGCACCAACACAAGTGCGAAAAGTGGTTTTTCAACACTAACACAAGTGCGAAAAGTGGTTTTTTCCACACTAATACAAGTGCAAAAGTGGTTTCCTGCACCAAAACAAGTGCGAAAAGTGGTTTTTCAACACTTACACAAGTGCGAAAAGTGGTTTTTCAACACTAACACAAGTGCGAAAAGTGGTTTTTCAACACTAACACAAGTGCGAAAAGTGGTTTTTCCACACTAATACAAGTGCAAAAGTGGTTTCCTGCACCAACACAAGTGCGAAAAGTGGTTTTTCAACACTAACACAAGTGCGAAAAGTGGTTTTTCAACACTATCACAAGTGCAAAAAGTGTTTTTTCCACACTAATACAAGTGCAAAAAGTGGTTTTTCAACACTAACACAAGTGCGAAAAGTGGTTTCCTTCACTAACACAAGTGGGGAAAGTGGATTTTCAACATTAACACAAGTGCGAAAAGTGGGTTTTCAACACTAACACAAGTGCGAAAAGTGGTTTTTCAACACTTACACAAGTGCGAAAAGTGGTTTTTCAACACTAACACAAGTGCGAAAAGTGGTTTTTCAACACTAACACAAGTGCGAAAAGTGGTTTTTCAACACTATCACAAGTGCGAAAAGTGGTTTTTCAACACTAACACAAGTGCGAAAAGTGGTTTTTCAACACTAACACAAGTGCGAAAAGTGGTTTCCTTCACTAACACAAGTGGGGAAAGTGGTTTTTCAACACTAACACAAGTGCGAAAAGTGGTTTTTCCACACTAATACAAGTGCAAAAGTGGTTTTTCAACACTTACACAAGTGCGAAAAGTGGTTTTTCAACACTAACACAAGTGCGAAAAGTGGTTTTTCAACACTAACACAAGTGCGAAAAGTGGTTTTTCAACACTATCACAAGTGCGAAAAGTGGTTTTTCAACACTAACACAAGTGCGAAAAGTGGTTTCCTTCACTAACACAAGTGGGGAAAGTGGATTTTCAACATTAACACAAGTGCGAAAAGTGGGTTTTCAACACTAACACAAGTGCGAAAAGTGGTTTTTCAACACTAACACAAGTGCGAAAAGTGGTTTTTCAACACTAACACAAGTGCGAAAAGTGGTTTTTCAACACTAACACAAGTGCGAAAAGTGGTTTTTCCACACTAATACAAGTGCAAAAGTGGTTTCCTGCACCAACACATGTGCGAAAAGTGGTTTTTCAACACTATCACAAGTGCAAAAAGTGTTTTTCCACACTAATAGAAGTGCAAATGTGGTTTCCTGCACCAACACAAGTGCGAAAAGTGGTTTTTCAACACTAACACAAGTGCGAAAAGTGGTTTTTCAACACTAACACAAGTGCGAAAAGTGGTTTTTCCACACTAATACAAGTGCAAAAGTGGTTTCCTGCACCAACACAAGTGCGAAAAGTGGTTTTTCAACACTAACACAAGTGCGAAAAGTGGTTTTTCAACACTAACACAAGTGCGAAAAGTGGTTTTTCAACACTAACACAAGTGCGAAAAGTGGTTTTTCCACACTAATACAAGTGCAAAAGTGGTTTCCTGCACCAACACAAGTGCGAAAAGTGGTTTTTCAACACTAACACAAGTGCGAAAAGTGGTTTTTCAACACTAACACAAGTGCGAAAAGTGGTTTTTCAACACTAACACAAGTGCGAAAAGTGGTTTTTCCACACTAATACAAGTGCAAAAGTGGTTTCCTGCACCAACACAAGTGCAAAAAGTGGTTTTTCAACACTAACACAAGTGCGAAAAGTGGTTTTTCAACACTATCACAAGTGCAAAAAGTGGTTTTTCCACACTAATACAAGTGAAAAAGTGGTTTCCTGCACCAACACAAGTGCAAAAAGTGTTTTTTCAACACTAACACAAGTGCGAAAAGTGGTTTTTCAACACTATCACAAGTGCGAAAAGTGGTTTTTCAACACTAACACAAGTGCGAAAAGTGGTTTTTCCACACTATCACAAGTGCAAAAAGTGTTTTTTCCACACTAATACAAGTGCAAAAGTGGTTTCCTGCACCAACACAAGTGCGAAAAGTGGTTTTTCAACACTAACACAAGTGCGAAAAGTGGTTTTTCAACACTAACACAAGTGCGAAAAGTGTTTTTTCCACACTAATACAAGTGCAAAAGTGGTTTCCTGCACCAACACAAGTGCGAAAAGTGGTTTTTCAACACTAACACAAGTGCGAAAAGTGGTTTCCTTCACTAACACAAGTGGGGAAAGTGGATTTTCAACATTAACACAAGTGCGAAAAGTGGGTTTTCAACACTAACACAAGTGCGAAAAGTGGTTTTTCAACACTAACACAAGTGCGAAAAGTGGTTTTTCAACACTAACACAAGTGCGAAAAGTGGTTTTTCAACACTAACACAAGTGCGAAAAGTGGTTTTTCCACTCTAATACAAGTGCAAAAGTGGTTTCCTGCACCAACACATGTGCGAAAAGTGGTTTTTCAACACTATCACAAGTGCAAAAAGTGTTTTTTCCACACTAATAGAAGTGCAAAAGTGGTTTCCTGCACCAACACAAGTGCGAAAAGTGGTTTTTCAACACTAACACAAGTGCGAAAAGTGGTTTTTCAACACTAACACAAGTGCGAAAAGTGGTTTTTCCACACTAATACAAGTGCAAAAGTGGTTTCCTGCACCAACACAAGTGCGAAAAGTGGTTTTTCAACACTAACACAAGTGCGAAAAGTGGTTTTTCAACACTAACACAAGTGCGAAAAGTGGTTTTTCAACACTAACACAAGTGCGAAAAGTGGTTTTTCCACACTAATACAAGTGCAAAAGTGGTTTCCTGCACCAACACAAGTGCGAAAAGTGGTTTTTCAACACTAACACAAGTGCGAAAAGTGGTTTTTCAACACTAACACAAGTGCGAAAAGTGGTTTTTCAACACTAACACAAGTGCGAAAAGTGGTTTTTCCACACTAATACAAGTGCAAAAGTGGTTTCCTGCACCAACACAAGTGCAAAAAGTGGTTTTTCAACACTAACACAAGTGCGAAAAGTGGTTTTTCAACACTATCACAAGTGCAAAAAGTGGTTTTTCCACACTAATACAAGTGAAAAAGTGGTTTCCTGCACCAACACAAGTGCAAAAAGTGTTTTTTCAACACTAACACAAGTGCGAAAAGTGGTTTTTCAACACTATCACAAGTGCGAAAAGTGGTTTTTCAACACTAACACAAGTGCGAAAAGTGGTTTTTCCACACTATCACAAGTGCAAAAAGTGTTTTTTCCACACTAATACAAGTGCAAAAGTGGTTTCCTGCACCAACACAAGTGCGAAAAGTGGTTTTTCAACACTAACACAAGTGCGAAAAGTGGTTTTTCAACACTAACACAAGTGCGAAAAGTGTTTTTTCCACACTAATACAAGTGCAAAAGTGGTTTCCTGCACCAACACAAGTGCGAAAAGTGGTTTTTCAACACTAACACAAGTGCGAAAAGTGGTTTTTCAACACTAACACAAGTGCGAAAAGTGGTTTTTCAACACTATCACAAGTGCAAAAAGTGGTTTTTCCACACTAATACAAGTGAAAAAGTGGTTTCCTGCACCAACACAAGTGCAAAAAGTGTTTTTTCAACACTAACACAAGTGCGAAAAGTGGTTTTTCCACACTAATACAAGTGCAAAAGTGGTTTCCTGCACCAACACAAGTGCAAAAAGTGTTTTTTCAACACTAACACAAGTGCGAAAAGTGGTTTTTCCACACTAATACAAGTGCAAAAGTGGTTTCCTGCACCAACACAAGTGCAAAAAGTGTTTTTTCAACACTAACACAAGTGCGAAAAGTGGTTTTTCCACACTAATACAAGTGCAAAAGTGGTTTCCTGCACCAACACAAGTGCAAAAAGTGGTTTTTCAACACTAACACAAGTGCGAAAAGTGGTTTTTCAACACTAACACAAGTGCGAAAAGTGGTTTTTCAACACTATCACAAGTGCAAAAAGTGGTTTTTCCACACTAATACAAGTGAAAAAGTGGTTTCCTGCACCAACACAAGTGCAAAAAGTGTTTTTTCAACACTAACACAAGTGCGAAAAGTGGTTTTTCAACACTAACACAAGTGCGAAAAGTGGTTTTTCAACACTAACACAAGTGCGAAAAGTGTTTTTTCCACACTAATACAAGTGCAAAAGTGGTTTCCTGCACCAACACAAGTGCGAGAGGTGGTTTTTCAACACTAACACAAGTGCGAAAAGTGGTTTTTCAACACTAACACAAGTGCGAAAAGTGGTTTTTCCACACTAATACAAGTGCAAAAGTGGTTTCCTGCACCAACACAAGTGCAAAAAGTGGTTTTTCAACACTAACACAAGTGCGAAAAGTGGTTTTTCAACACTAACACACGTGCAAAAAGTGGTTTTTCCACACTAATACAAGTGCAAAAGTGGTTTCCTGCACCAACACAACTGCGAAAAGTGGTTTTTCAACACTAACACAAGTGCGAAAAGTGGTTTTTCAACACTATCACAAGTGCAAAAAGTGTTTTTTCCACACTAATACAAGTGCAAAAGTGGTTTCCTGCACCAACACAAGTGCGAAAAGTGGTTTTTCAACACTAACACAAGTGCGAAAAGTGGTTTTTCAACACTAACACAAGTGCGAAAAGTGGTTTTTCCACACTAATACAAGTGCAAAAGTGGTTTCCTGCACCAACACAAGTGCAAAAAGTGGTTTTTCAACACTAACACAAGTGCGAAAAGTGGTTTTTCAACACTATCACAAGTGCAAAAAGTGTTTTTTCCACACTAATACAAGTGCAAAAGTGGTTTCCTGCACCAACACAAGTGCAAAAAGTGGTTTTTCAACACTAACACAAGTGCGAAAAGTGGTTTTTCAACACTAACACAAGTGCGAAAAGTGGTTTTTCAACACTATCACAAGTGCAAAAAGTGTTTTTTCCACACTAATACAAGTGCAAAAGTGGTTTCCTGCACCAACACAAGTGCGAAAAGTGGTTTTTCAACACTAACACAAGTGCGAAAAGTGGTTTTTCAACACTAACACAAGTGCGAAAAGTGTTTTTTCCACACTAATACAAGTGCAAAAGTGGTTTCCTGCACCAACACAAGTGCGAAAAGTGGTTTTTCAACACTAACGCAAGTGCGAAAAGTGGTTTTTCAACACTAACACAAGTGCGAAAAGTGGTTTTTCCACACTAATACAAGTGCAAAAGTGGTTTCCTGCACCACTACAAGTGCAAAAAGTGGTTTTTCAACACTAACACAAGTGCGAAAAGTGGTTTTTCCACACTATCACAAGTCCAAAAAGTGTTTTTTTCCACACTAATACAAGTGCAAAAGTGGTTTCTTGCACCAACACAAGTGCGAAAAGTGGTTTTTCAACACTAACATAAGTGCGAAAAGTGGTTTTTCAACACTAACACAAGTGCGAAAAGTGGTTTTTCAACACTATCACAAGTGCAAAAAGTGTTTTTTCCACACTAATACAAGTGCAAAAGTGGTTTCCTGCACCAACACAAGTGCGAAAAGTGGTTTTTCAACACTAACACAAGTGCGAAAAGTGGTTTTTCAACACTAACACAAGTGCAAAAAGTGTTTTTTCCACACTAATACAAGTGCAAAAGTGGTTTACTGCACCAACACAAGTGCGAAAAGTGGTTTTTCAACACTAACACAAGTGCGAAAAGTGGTTTTTCAACACTCACACAAGTGCGAAAAGTGGTTTTTCAACACTAACACAAGTGCGAAAAGTGGTTTTTGCACACTAATACAAGTGCAAAAGTGGTTTCCTGCACCAACACAAGTGCGAAAAGTGGTTTTTCAACACTAACACAAGTGCGAAAAGTGGTTTTTCAACACTATCACAAGTGCAAAAAGTGTTTTTTCCACACTAATACAAGTGCAAAAGTGGTTTCCTGCACCAACACAAGTGCGAAAAGTGGTTTTTCAACACTAACACAAGTGCGAAAAGTGGTTTTTCAACACTAACACATGTGCGAAAAGTGTTTTTTCAACACTAATACAAGTGCAAAAGTGGTTTCCTGCACCAACACAAGTGCGAAAAGTGTTTTTTCAACACTAACACAAGTGCGAAAAGTGGTTTTTCAACACTAACACAAGTGCGAAAAGTGGTTTTTCCACACTAATACAAGTGCAAAAGTGGTTTCCTGCACCAACACAAGTGCAAAAAGTGGTTTTTCAACACTAACACAAGTGCGAAAAGTGGTTTTTCAACACTATCACAAGTGCGAAAAGTGGTTTTTCAACACTAACACAAGTGCGAAAAGTGGTTTTTCCACACTATCACAAGTGCAAAAAGTGTTTTTTCCACACTAATACAAGTGCAAAAGTGGTTTTTCAACACCAACACAAGTGCGAAAAGTGGTTTTTCAACACTAACACAAGTGCGAAAAGTGGTTTTTCAACACTAACACAAGTGCGAAAAGTGGTTTTTCAACACTCACACAAGTGCGAAAAGTGGTTTTTCAACACTAACACAAGTGCGAAAAGGTGTTTTTCCACACTAATACAAGTGCAAAAGTGGTTTCCTGCACCAACACAAGTGCGAAAAGTGGTTTTTCAACACTAACACAAGTGCGAAAAGTGGTTTTTCAACACTAACACAAGTGCGAAAAGTGTTTTTTCCACACTAATACAAGTGCAAAAGTGGTTTCCTGCACCAACACAAGTGCGAAAAGTGGTTTTTCAACACTAACACAAGTGCGAAAAGTGGTTTTTCAACACTAACACAAGTGCGAAAAGTGGTTTTTCCACACTAATACAAGTGCAAAAGTGGTTTCCTGCACCAACACAAGTGCAAAAAGTGGTTTTTCAACACTAACACAAGTGTGAAAAGTGGTTTTTCAACACTATCACAAGTGCAAAAAAGTGTTTTTTCCACACTAATACAAGTGCAAAAGTGGTTTCCTGCACCAACACAAGTGCGAAAAGTGGTTTTTCAACACTAACACAGTGCGAAAAGTGTTTTTTCAACACTAACACAAGTGCGAAAAGTGGTTTTTCCACACTAATACAAGTGCAAAAGTGGTTTCCTGCACCAACACAAGTGCGAAAAGTGGTTTTTCAACACTAACACAAGTGCGAAAAGTGGTTTTTTCCACACTAATACAAGTGCAAAAGTGGTTTCCTGCACCAAAACAAGTGCGAAAAGTGGTTTTTCAACACTTACACAAGTGCGAAAAGTGGTTTTTCAACACTAACACAAGTGCGAAAAGTGGTTTTTCAACACTAACACAAGTGCGAAAAGTGGTTTTTCCACACTAATACAAGTGCAAAAGTGGTTTCCTGCACCAACACAAGTGCGAAAAGTGGTTTTTCAACACTAACACAAGTGCGAAAAGTGGTTTTTCAACACTATCACAAGTGCAAAAAGTGTTTTTTCCACACTAATACAAGTGCAAAAGTGGTTTCCTGCACCAACACAAGTGTGAAAAGTGGTTTTTCAACACTAACACAAGTGCGAAAAGTGGTTTCCTTCACTAACACAAGTGGGGAAAGTGGATTTTCAACATTAACACAAGTGCGAAAAGTGGGTTTTCAACACTAACACAAGTGCGAAAAGTGGTTTTTCAACACTAACACAAGTGCGAAAAGTGGTTTTTCAACACTAATACAAGTGCGAAAGTGGTTTCCTTCACCAACACAAGTGCGAAAAGTGGTTTTTCAACACTAACACAAGTGCGAAAAGTGGTTTTTCAACACTAACACAAGTGCGAAAAGTGGTTTTTCCACACTAATACAAGTGCAAAAGTGGTTTCCTGCACCAACACAAGTGCGAAAAGTGGTTTTTCAACACTAACACAAGTGCGAAAAGTGGTTTTTCAACACTAACACAAGTGCGAAAAGTGGTTTTTCAACACTAACACAAGTGCGAAAAGTGGTTTTTCCACACTAATACAAGTGCAAAAGTGGTTTCCTGCACCAACACAAGTGCGAAAAGTGGTTTTTCAACACTAACACAAGTGCGAAAAGTGGTTTTTCAACACTAACACAAGTGCGAAAAGTGGTTTTTCAACACTAACACAAGTGCGAAAAGTGGTTTTTCCACACTAATACAAGTGCAAAAGTGGTTTCCTGCACCAACACAAGTGCAAAAAGTGGTTTTTCAACACTAACACAAGTGCGAAAAGTGGTTTTTCAACACTATCACAAGTGCAAAAAGTGGTTTTTCCACACTAATACAAGTGAAAAAGTGGTTTCCTGCACCAACACAAGTGCAAAAAGTGTTTTTTCAACACTAACACAAGTGCGAAAAGTGGTTTTTCAACACTATCACAAGTGCGAAAAGTGGTTTTTCAACACTAACACAAGTGCGAAAAGTGGTTTTTCCACACTATCACAAGTGCAAAAAGTGTTTTTTCCACACTAATACAAGTGCAAAAGTGGTTTCCTGCACCAACACAAGTGCGAAAAGTGGTTTTTCAACACTAACACAAGTGCGAAAAGTGGTTTTTCAACACTAACACAAGTGCGAAAAGTGTTTTTTCCACACTAATACAAGTGCAAAAGTGGTTTCCTGCACCAACACAAGTGCGAAAAGTGGTTTTTCAACACTAACACAAGTGCGAAAAGTGGTTTTTCAACACTAACACAAGTGCGAAAAGTGGTTTTTCAACACTATCACAAGTGCAAAAAGTGGTTTTTCCACACTAATACAAGTGAAAAAGTGGTTTCCTGCACCAACACAAGTGCAAAAAGTGTTTTTTCAACACTAACACAAGTGCGAAAAGTGGTTTTTCCACACTAATACAAGTGCAAAAGTGGTTTCCTGCACCAACACAAGTGCAAAAAGTGTTTTTTCAACACTAACACAAGTGCGAAAAGTGGTTTTTCCACACTAATACAAGTGCAAAAGTGGTTTCCTGCACCAACACAAGTGCAAAAAGTGTTTTTTCAACACTAACACAAGTGCGAAAAGTGGTTTTTCCACACTAATACAAGTGCAAAAGTGGTTTCCTGCACCAACACAAGTGCAAAAAGTGGTTTTTCAACACTAACACAAGTGCGAAAAGTGGTTTTTCAACACTAACACAAGTGCGAAAAGTGGTTTTTCAACACTATCACAAGTGCAAAAAGTGGTTTTTCCACACTAATACAAGTGAAAAAGTGGTTTCCTGCACCAACACAAGTGCAAAAAGTGTTTTTTCAACACTAACACAAGTGCGAAAAGTGGTTTTTCAACACTAACACAAGTGCGAAAAGTGGTTTTTCAACACTAACACAAGTGCGAAAAGTGTTTTTTCCACACTAATACAAGTGCAAAAGTGGTTTCCTGCACCAACACAAGTGCGAGAGGTGGTTTTTCAACACTAACACAAGTGCGAAAAGTGGTTTTTCAACACTAACACAAGTGCGAAAAGTGGTTTTTCCACACTAATACAAGTGCAAAAGTGGTTTCCTGCACCAACACAAGTGCAAAAAGTGGTTTTTCAACACTAACACAAGTGCGAAAAGTGGTTTTTCAACACTAACACACGTGCAAAAAGTGGTTTTTCCACACTAATACAAGTGCAAAAGTGGTTTCCTGCACCAACACAACTGCGAAAAGTGGTTTTTCAACACTAACACAAGTGCGAAAAGTGGTTTTTCAACACTATCACAAGTGCAAAAAGTGTTTTTTCCACACTAATACAAGTGCAAAAGTGGTTTCCTGCACCAACACAAGTGCGAAAAGTGGTTTTTCAACACTAACACAAGTGCGAAAAGTGGTTTTTCAACACTAACACAAGTGCGAAAAGTGGTTTTTCCACACTAATACAAGTGCAAAAGTGGTTTCCTGCACCAACACAAGTGCAAAAAGTGGTTTTTCAACACTAACACAAGTGCGAAAAGTGGTTTTTCAACACTATCACAAGTGCAAAAAGTGTTTTTTCCACACTAATACAAGTGCAAAAGTGGTTTCCTGCACCAACACAAGTGCAAAAAGTGGTTTTTCAACACTAACACAAGTGCGAAAAGTGGTTTTTCAACACTAACACAAGTGCGAAAAGTGGTTTTTCAACACTATCACAAGTGCAAAAAGTGTTTTTTCCACACTAATACAAGTGCAAAAGTGGTTTCCTGCACCAACACAAGTGCGAAAAGTGGTTTTTCAACACTAACACAAGTGCGAAAAGTGGTTTTTCAACACTAACACAAGTGCGAAAAGTGTTTTTTCCACACTAATACAAGTGCAAAAGTGGTTTCCTGCACCAACACAAGTGCGAAAAGTGGTTTTTCAACACTAACGCAAGTGCGAAAAGTGGTTTTTCAACACTAACACAAGTGCGAAAAGTGGTTTTTCCACACTAATACAAGTGCAAAAGTGGTTTCCTGCACCACTACAAGTGCAAAAAGTGGTTTTTCAACACTAACACAAGTGCGAAAAGTGGTTTTTCCACACTATCACAAGTCCAAAAAGTGTTTTTTCCACACTAATACAAGTGCAAAAGTGGTTTCTTGCACCAACACAAGTGCGAAAAGTGGTTTTTCAACACTAACATAAGTGCGAAAAGTGGTTTTTCAACACTAACACAAGTGCGAAAAGTGGTTTTTCAACACTATCACAAGTGCAAAAAGTGTTTTTTCCACACTAATACAAGTGCAAAAGTGGTTTCCTGCACCAACACAAGTGCGAAAAGTGGTTTTTCAACACTAACACAAGTGCGAAAAGTGGTTTTTCAACACTAACACAAGTGCAAAAAGTGTTTTTTCCACACTAATACAAGTGCAAAAGTGGTTTACTGCACCAACACAAGTGCGAAAAGTGGTTTTTCAACACTAACACAAGTGCGAAAAGTGGTTTTTCAACACTCACACAAGTGCGAAAAGTGGTTTTTCAACACTAACACAAGTGCGAAAAGTGGTTTTTGCACACTAATACAAGTGCAAAAGTGGTTTCCTGCACCAACACAAGTGCGAAAAGTGGTTTTTCAACACTAACACAAGTGCGAAAAGTGGTTTTTCAACACTATCACAAGTGCAAAAAGTGTTTTTTCCACACTAATACAAGTGCAAAAGTGGTTTCCTGCACCAACACAAGTGCGAAAAGTGGTTTTTCAACACTAACACAAGTGCGAAAAGTGGTTTTTCAACACTAACACATGTGCGAAAAGTGTTTTTTCAACACTAATACAAGTGCAAAAGTGGTTTCCTGCACCAACACAAGTGCGAAAAGTGTTTTTTCAACACTAACACAAGTGCGAAAAGTGGTTTTTCAACACTAACACAAGTGCGAAAAGTGGTTTTTCCACACTAATACAAGTGCAAAAGTGGTTTCCTGCACCAACACAAGTGCAAAAAGTGGTTTTTCAACACTAACACAAGTGCGAAAAGTGGTTTTTCAACACTATCACAAGTGCGAAAAGTGGTTTTTCAACACTAACACAAGTGCGAAAAGTGGTTTTTCCACACTATCACAAGTGCAAAAAGTGTTTTTTCCACACTAATACAAGTGCAAAAGTGGTTTTTCAACACCAACACAAGTGCGAAAAGTGGTTTTTCAACACTAACACAAGTGCGAAAAGTGGTTTTTCAACACTAACACAAGTGCGAAAAGTGGTTTTTCAACACTCACACAAGTGCGAAAAGTGGTTTTTCAACACTAACACAAGTGCGAAAAGGTGTTTTTCCACACTAATACAAGTGCAAAAGTGGTTTCCTGCACCAACACAAGTGCGAAAAGTGGTTTTTCAACACTAACACAAGTGCGAAAAGTGGTTTTTCAACACTAACACAAGTGCGAAAAGTGTTTTTTCCACACTAATACAAGTGCAAAAGTGGTTTCCTGCACCAACACAAGTGCGAAAAGTGGTTTTTCAACACTAACACAAGTGCGAAAAGTGGTTTTTCAACACTAACACAAGTGCGAAAAGTGGTTTTTCCACACTAATACAAGTGCAAAAGTGGTTTCCTGCACCAACACAAGTGCAAAAAGTGGTTTTTCAACACTAACACAAGTGTGAAAAGTGGTTTTTCAACACTATCACAAGTGCAAAAAAGTGTTTTTTCCACACTAATACAAGTGCAAAAGTGGTTTCCTGCACCAACACAAGTGCGAAAAGTGGTTTTTCAACACTAACACAGTGCGAAAAGTGTTTTTTCAACACTAACACAAGTGCGAAAAGTGGTTTTTCCACACTAATACAAGTGCAAAAGTGGTTTCCTGCACCAACACAAGTGCGAAAAGTGGTTTTTCAACACTAACACAAGTGCGAAAAGTGGTTTTTTCCACACTAATACAAGTGCAAAAGTGGTTTCCTGCACCAAAACAAGTGCGAAAAGTGGTTTTTCAACACTTACACAAGTGCGAAAAGTGGTTTTTCAACACTAACACAAGTGCGAAAAGTGGTTTTTCAACACTAACACAAGTGCGAAAAGTGGTTTTTCCACACTAATACAAGTGCAAAAGTGGTTTCCTGCACCAACACAAGTGCGAAAAGTGGTTTTTCAACACTAACACAAGTGCGAAAAGTGGTTTTTTCAACACTATCACAAGTGCAAAAAGTGTTTTTTCCACACTAATACAAGTGCAAAAGTGGTTTCCTGCACCAACACAAGTGCGAAAAGTGGTTTTTCAACACTAACACAAGTGCGAAAAGTGGTTTCCTTCACTAACACAAGTGGGGAAAGTGGATTTTCAACATTAACACAAGTGCGAAAAGTGGGTTTTCAACACTAACACAAGTGCGAAAAGTGGTTTTTCAACACTAACACAAGTGCGAAAAGTGGTTTTTCAACACTAATACAAGTGCGAAAAGTGGTTTTTCAACACTAACACAAGTGCGAAAAGTGGTTTTTCCACACTAATACAAGTGCAAAAGTGGTTTCCTGCACCAACACATGTGCGAAAAGTGGTTTTTCAACACTATCACAAGTGCAAAAAGTGTTTTTTCCACACTAATAGAAGTGCAAAAGTGGTTTCCTGCACCAACACAAGTGCGAAAAGTGGTTTTTCAACACTAACACAAGTGCGAAAAGTGGTTTTTCAACACTAACACAAGTGCGAAAAGTGGTTTTTCCACACTAATACAAGTGCAAAAGTGGTTTCCTGCACCAACACAAGTGCGAAAAGTGGTTTTTCAACACTAACACAGGTGCGAAAAGTGGTTTTTCAACACTAACACAAGTGCGAAAAGTGGTTTTTCAACACTAACACAAGTGCGAAAAGTGGTTTTTCCACACTAATACAAGTGCAAAAGTGGTTTCCTGCACCAACACAAGTGCGAAAAGTGGTTTTTCAACACTAACACAAGTGCGAAAAGTGGTTTTTCAACACTAACACAAGTGCGAAAAGTGGTTTTTCAACACTAACACAAGTGCGAAAAGTGGTTTTTCCACACTAATACAAGTGCAAAAGTGGTTTCCTGCACCAACACAAGTGCAAAAAGTGGTTTTTCAACACTAACACAAGTGCGAAAAGTGGTTTTTCAACACTATCACAAGTGCAAAAAGTGGTTTTTCCACACTAATACAAGTGAAAAAGTGGTTTCCTGCACCAACACAAGTGCAAAAAGTGTTTTTTCAACACTAACACAAGTGCGAAAAGTGGTTTTTCAACACTATCACAAGTGCGAAAAGTGGTTTTTCAACACTAACACAAGTGCGAAAAGTGGTTTTTCCACACTATCACAAGTGCAAAAAGTGTTTTTTCCACACTAATACAAGTGCAAAAGTGGTTTCCTGCACCAACACAAGTGCGAAAAGTGGTTTTTCAACACTAACACAAGTGCGAAAAGTGGTTTTTCAACACTAACACAAGTGCGAAAAGTGTTTTTTCCACACTAATACAAGTGCAAAAGTGGTTTCCTGCACCAACACAAGTGCGAAAAGTGGTTTTTCAACACTAACACAAGTGCGAAAAGTGGTTTTTCAACACTAACACAAGTGCGAAAAGTGGTTTTTCCACACTTATACAAGTGCAAAAGTGGTTTCCTGCACCAACACAAGTGCAAAAAGTGGTTTTTCAACACTAACACAAGTGCGAAAAGTGGTTTTTCAACACTATCACAAGTGCAAAAAAGTGTTTTTTCCACACTAATACAAGTGCAAAAGTGGTTTCCTGCACCAACACAAGTGCGAAAAGTGGTTTTCAACACTAACACAAGTGCGAAAAGTGGTTTTTCAACACTAACACAAGTGCGAAAAGTGGTTTTTCCACACTAATACAAGTGCAAAAGTGGTTTCCTGCACCAACACAAGTGCGAAAAGTGGTTTTTCAACACTAACACAAGTGCGAAAAGTGGTTTTTTCCACACTAATACAAGTGCAAAAGTGGTTTCCTGCACCAACACAAGTGCGAAAAGTGGTTTTTCAACACTAACACAAGTGCGAAAAGTGGTTTTTCAACACTAACACAAGTGCGAAAAGTGGTTTTTTCCACACTAATACAAGTGCAAAAGTGGTTTCCTGCACCAACACAAGTGCGAAAAGTGGTTTTTCAACACTATCACAAGTGCAAAAAGTGTTTTTTCCACACTAATACAAGTGCAAAAGTGGTTTCCTGCACCAACACAAGTGCGAAAAGTGGTTTTTTCAACACTAACACAAGTGCGAAAAGTGGTTTTTCAACACTAACACATGTGCGAAAAGTGTTTTTTCAACACTAATACAAGTGCAAAAGTGGTTTCCTGCACCAACACAAGTGCGAAAAGTGTTTTTTCAACACTAACACAAGTGCGAAAAGTGGTTTTTCAACAATAACACAAGTGCGAAATGTGGTTTTTCCACACTAATACAAGTGCAAAAGTGGTTTCCTGCACCAACACAAGTGCAAAAAGTGGTTTTTCAACACTAACACAAGTGCGAAAAGTGGTTTTTCAACACAAACACAAGTGCGAAAAGTGGTTTTTCAACACTATCACAAGTGCAAAAAGTGGTTTTTCCACACTAATACAAGTGAAAAAGTGGTTTCCTGCACCAACACAAGTGCGAAAAGTGGTTTTTCAACACTAACACAAGTGCGAAAAGTGGTTTTTCAACACTATCACAAGTGCGAAAAGTGGTTTTTCAACACTAACACAAGTGCGAAAAGTGGTTTTTCCACACTATCACAAGTGCAAAAAGTGTTTTTTCCACACTAATACAAGTGCAAAAGTGGTTTTTCAACACCAACACAAGTGCGAAAAGTGGTTTTTCAACACTAACACAAGTGCGAAAAGTGGTTTTTCAACACTAACACAAGTGCGAAAAGTGGTTTTTCAACACTCACACAAGTGCGAAAAGTGGTTTTTCAACACTAACACAAGTGCGAAAAGGTGTTTTTCCACACTAATACAAGTGCAAAAGTGGTTTCCTGCACCAACACAAGTGCGAAAAGTGGTTTTTCAACACTAACACAAGTGCGAAAAGTGGTTTTTCAACACTAACACAAGTGCGAAAAGTCTTTTTTCCACACTAATACAAGTGCAAAAGTGGTTTCCTGCACCAACACAAGTGCGAAAAGTGGTTTTTCAACACTAACACAAGTGCGAAAAGTGGTTTTTCAACACTAACACAAGTGCGAAAAGTGTTTTTTCCACACTAATACAAGTGCAAAAGTGGTTTCCTGCACCAACACAAGTGCGAAAAGTGGTTTTTCAACACTAACACAAGTGCGAAAAGTGGTTTTTCAACACTAACACAAGTGCGAAAAGTGGTTTTTCCACACTAATACAAGTGCAAAAGTGGTTTCCTGCACCAACACAAGTGCAAAAAGTGGTTTTTCAACACTAACACAAGTGCGAAAAGTGGTTTTTCAACACTATCACAAGTGCAAAAAAGTGTTTTTTCCACACTAATACAAGTGCAAAAGTGGTTTCCTGCACCAACACAAGTGCGAAAAGTGGTTTTTCAACACTAACACAAGTGCGAAAAGTGGTTTTTCAACACTAACACAAGTGCGAAAAGTGGTTTTTCCACACTAATACAAGTGCAAAAGTGGTTTCCTGCACCAACACAAGTGCGAAAAGTGGTTTTTTCAACACTAACACAAGTGCGAAAAGTGGTTTTTCAACACTAACACAAGTGCGAAAAGTGGTTTTTCAACACTAACACAAGTGCGAAAAGTGGTTTTTCCACACTAATACAAGTGCAAAAGTGGTTTCCTGCACCAACACAAGTGCAAAAAGTGGTTTTTCAACACTAACACAAGTGCGAAAAGTGGTTTTTCAACACTATCACAAGTGCAAAAAGTGGTTTTTCCACACTAATACAAGTGAAAAAGTGGTTTCCTGCACCAACACAAGTGCAAAAAGTGTTTTTTCAACACTAACACAAGTGCGAAAAGTGGTTTTTCAACACTATCACAAGTGCGAAAAGTGGTTTTTCAACACTAACACAAGTGCGAAAAGTGGTTTTTCCACACTATCACAAGTGCAAAAAGTGTTTTTTCCACACTAATACAAGTGCAAAAGTGGTTTCCTGCACCAACACAAGTGCGAAAAGTGGTTTTTCAACACTAACACAAGTGCGAAAAGTGGTTTTTCAACACTAACACAAGTGCGAAAAGTGTTTTTTCCACACTAATACAAGTGCAAAAGTGGTTTCCTGCACCAACACAAGTGCGAAAAGTGGTTTTTCAACACTAACACAAGTGCGAAAAGTGGTTTTTCAACACTAACACAAGTGCGAAAAGTGGTTTTTCAACACTATCACAAGTGCAAAAAGTGGTTTTTCCACACTAATACAAGTGAAAAAGTGGTTTCCTGCACCAACACAAGTGCAAAAAGTGTTTTTTCAACACTAACACAAGTGCGAAAAGTGGTTTTTCCACACTAATACAAGTGCAAAAGTGGTTTCCTGCACCAACACAAGTGCAAAAAGTGTTTTTTCAACACTAACACAAGTGCGAAAAGTGGTTTTTCCACACTAATACAAGTGCAAAAGTGGTTTCCTGCACCAACACAAGTGCAAAAAGTGTTTTTTCAACACTAACACAAGTGCGAAAAGTGGTTTTTCCACACTAATACAAGTGCAAAAGTGGTTTCCTGCACCAACACAAGTGCAAAAAGTGGTTTTTCAACACTAACACAAGTGCGAAAAGTGGTTTTTCAACACTAACACAAGTGCGAAAAGTGGTTTTTCAACACTATCACAAGTGCAAAAAGTGGTTTTTCCACACTAATACAAGTGAAAAAGTGGTTTCCTGCACCAACACAAGTGCAAAAAGTGTTTTTTCAACAC
>NW_027619817.1:0-29696 GCF_964187855.1 Myxine glutinosa
ACCACTTTTTGCACTTGTGTTAGTGTTGAAAAACCACTTTTCACACTTGTGTTGGTGCAGGAAACCACATTTGCACTTGTATTAGTGTGGAAAAAACACTTTTTGCACTTGTGATAGTGTTGAAAAACCACTTTTGGCACTTGTGTTAGTGTTGAAAAACCACTTATCGCACTTGTGTTAGTGTTGAAAAACCACTTTTCGCACTTGTGTTGGTGCAGGAAACCACATTTGCACTTGTATTAGTGTGGAAAAAACACTTTTTGCACTTGTGTTAGTGTTGAAAAACCACTTTTTGCACTTGTGTTAGTGTTGAAAAATCACTTTTCGCACTTGTGTTGGTGCAGGAAACCACTTTTGCACTTGTATTAGTGTGGAAAAACCACTTTTCGCACTTGTGTTAGTGTTGAAAAACCACTTTTCGCACTTGTGTTAGTGTTGAAAAACCACTTTTCGCACTTGTGTTAGTGTTGAAAAACCACTTTTCGCACTTGTGTTGGTGCAGGAAACCACTTTTGCACTTGTATTAGTGTGGAAAAAACACTTTTCGCACTTGTGTTAGTGTTGAAAAACCACTTTTCGCACTTGTGTTAGTGTTGAAAAACCACTTTTTGCACTTGAGTTAGTGTTGAAAAACCACTTTTCGCACTTGTGTTGGTGCAGGAAACCACTTTTGCACTTGTATTAGTGTGGAAAAAACACTTTTTGCACTTGTGTTAGTGTTGAAAAACCACTTTTCGCACTTGTGTTAGTGTTGAAAAACCACTTTTTGCACTTGTGTTAGTGTTGAAAAATCACTTTTCGCACTTGTGTTGGTGCAGGAAACCACTTTTGCACTTGTATTAGTGTGGAAAAAACACTTTTCGCACTTGTGTTAGTGTTGAAAAACCACTTTTCGCACTTGTGTTAGTGTTGAAAAACCACTTTTCGCACTTGTGTTAGTGTTGAAAAACCACTTTTCGCACTTGTGTTGGTGCAGGAAACCACTTTTGCACTTGTATTAGTGTGGAAAAAACACTTTTCGCACTTGTGTTAGTGTTGAAAAACCACTTTTCGCACTTGTGTTAGTGTTGAAAAACCACTTTTCGCACTTGAGTTAGTGTTGAAAAACCACTTTTCGCACTTGTGTTGGTGCAGGAAACCACTTTTGCACTTGTATTAGTGTGGAAAAAACACTTTTCGCACTTGTGTTAGTGTTGAAAAACCACTTTTCGCACTTGTGTTAGTGTTGAAAAACCACTTTTCGCACTTGTGTTAGTGTTGAAAAACCACTTTTCGCACTTGTGTTGGTGCAGGAAACCACTTTTGCACTTGTATTAGTGTGGAAAAAACACTTTTTGCACTTGTGATAGTGTTGAAAAACCACTTTTTGCACTTGTGATAGTGTTGAAAAACCACTTTTCGCACTTGTGTGGTGCAGGAAACCACTTTTGCACTTGTATGAGTGTGGAAAAAACACTTTTTGCACTTGTGTTAGTGTTGAAAAACCACTTTTTGCACTTGTGTTGGTGCAGGAAACCACTTTTGCACTTGTATTAGTGTGGAAAAAACACTTTTCGCACTTGTGTTAGTGTTGAAAAACCACTTTTCGCACTTGTGTTAGTGTTGAAAAACCACATTTCGCACTTGTGTTAGTGTTGAAAAACCACTTTTCGCACTTGTGTTGGTGCAGGAAACCACTTTTGCACTTGTATTAGTGTGGAAAAAACACTTTTCGCACTTGTGTTAGTGTTGAAAAACCACTTTTCGCACTTGAGTTAGTGTTGAAAAACCACTTTTCGCACTTGTGTTGGTGTAGGAAACCACTTTTGCACTTGTATTAGTGTGGAAAAAACACTTTTCGCACTTGTGTTAGTGTTGAAAAACCACTTTTCGCACTTGTGTTAGTGTTGAAAAACCACTTTTCGCACTTGTGTTAGTGTTGAAAAACCACTTTTCGCACTTGTGTTGGTGCAGGAAACCACTTTTGCACTTGTATTAGTGTGGAAAAAACACTTTTCGCACTTGTGTTAGTGTTGAAAAACCACTTTTCGCACTTGTGTTGGTGCAGGAAACCACTTTTGCACTTGTATTAGTGTGGAAAAAACACTTTTCGCACTTGTGTTAGTGTTGAAAAACCACTTTTCGCACTTGTGTTAGTGTTGAAAAACCACTTTTCGCACTTGTGTTCGTGTTGAAAAACCACTTTTCGCACTTGTGTTGGTGCAGGAAACCACTTTTGCACTTGTATTAGTGTGGAAAAAACACTTTTTGCACTTGTGATAGTGTTGAAAAACCACTTTTCACACTTGTGTTAGTGTTGAAAAACCACTTTTCGCACTTGTGTTAGTGTTGAAAAACCTCTTTTCACACTTGTGTTGGTGCAGGAAACCACTTTTGCACTTGTATTAGTGTGGAAAAAACACTTTTCGCACTTGTGTTAGTGTTGAAAAACCACTTTTCACAGTTGTGTTAGTGTTGAAAAACCACTTTTCGCACTTGTGTTAGTGTTGAAAAACCACTTTTTGCACTTGTGTTGGTGCAGGAAACCACTTTTGCACTTGTATTAGTGTTGAAAAACCACTTTTCGCACTTGTGTTAGTGTTGAAAAACCACTTTTCGCACTTGTGTTAGTGTTGAAAAACCACTTTTCGCACTTGTGTTAGTGTTGAAAAACCACTTTTCGCACTTGTGTTGGTGCAGGAAACCACTTTTGCACTTGTATTAGTGTGGAAAAAACACTTTTCGCACTTGTGTTAGTGTTGAAAAACCACTTTTCGCACTTGTGTTAGTGTTGAAAAACCACTTTTCGCACTTGTGTTGGTGCAGGAAACCACTTTTGCAGTTATATTAGTGTGGAAAAAACACTTTTCGCACTTGTGTTAGTGTTGAAAAACCACTTTTCGCACTTGTGTTAGTGTTGAAAAACCACTTTTTGCACTTGTGTTAGTGTTGAAAAACCACTTTTCACACTTGTGTTGGTGCAGGAAACCACATTTGCACTTGTATTAGTGTGGAAAAAACACTTTTTGCACTTGTGATAGTGTTGAAAAACCACTTTTGGCACTTGTGTTAGTGTTGAAAAACCACTTATCGCACTTGTGTTAGTGTTGAAAAACCACTTTTCGCACTTGTGTTGGTGCAGGAAACCACATTTGCACTTGTATTAGTGTGGAAAAAACACTTTTTGCACTTGTGTTAGTGTTGAAAAACCACTTTTTGCACTTGTGTTAGTGTTGAAAAATCACTTTTCGCACTTGTGTTGGTGCAGGAAACCACTTTTGCACTTGTATTAGTGTGGAAAAAACACTTTTCGCACTTGTGTTAGTGTTGAAAAACCACTTTTCGCACTTGTGTTAGTGTTGAAAAACCACTTTTCGCACTTGTGTTAGTGTTGAAAAACCACTTTTCGCACTTGTGTTGGTGCAGGAAACCACTTTTGCACTTGTATTAGTGTGGAAAAAACACTTTTCGCACTTGTGTTAGTGTTGAAAAACCACTTTTCGCACTTGTGTTAGTGTTGAAAAACCACTTTTTGCACTTGAGTTAGTGTTGAAAAACCACTTTTCGCACTTGTGTTGGTGCAGGAAACCACTTTTGCACTTGTATTAGTGTGGAAAAAACACTTTTCGCACTTGTGTTAGTGTTGAAAAACCACTTTTCGCACTTGTGTTAGTGTTGAAAAACCACTTTTTGCACTTGTGTTAGTGTTGAAAAATCACTTTTCGCACTTGTGTTGGTGCAGGAAACCACTTTTGCACTTGTATTAGTGTGGAAAAAACACTTTTCGCACTTGTGTTAGTGTTGAAAAACCACTTTTCGCACTTGTGTTAGTGTTGAAAAACCACTTTTCGCACTTGTGTTAGTGTTGAAAAACCACTTTTCGCACTTGTGTTGGTGCAGGAAACCACTTTTGCACTTGTATTAGTGTGGAAAAAACACTTTTCGCACTTGTGTTAGTGTTGAAAAACCACTTTTCGCACTTGTGTTAGTGTTGAAAAACCACTTTTCGCACTTGAGTTAGTGTTGAAAAACCACTTTTCGCACTTGTGTTGGTGCAGGAAACCACTTTTGCACTTGTATTAGTGTGGAAAAAACACTTTTCGCACTTGTGTTAGTGTTGAAAAACCACTTTTCGCACTTGTGTTAGTGTTGAAAAACCACTTTTCGCACTTGTGTTAGTGTTGAAAAACCACTTTTCGCACTTGTGTTGGTGCAGGAAACCACTTTTGCACTTGTATTAGTGTGGAAAAAACACTTTTCGCACTTGTGTTAGTGTTGAAAAACCACTTTTCGCACTTGTGTTAGTGTTGAAAAACCACTTTTCGCACTTGTGTTGGTGCAGGAAACCACTTTTGCACTTGTATTAGTGTGGAAAAAACACTTTTCGCACTTGTGTTAGTGTTGAAAAACCACTTTTCGCACTTGTGTTGGTGCAGGAAACCACTTTTGCACTTGTATTAGTGTGGAAAAAACACTTTTCGCACTTGTGTTAGTGTTGAAAAACCACTTTTCGCACTTGTGTTAGTGTTGAAAAAACACTTTTCGCACTTGTGTTAGTGTTGAAAAACCACTTTTCGCACTTGTGTTGGTGCAGGAAACCACTTTTGCACTTGTATTAGTGTGGAAAAAACACTTTTTGCACTTGTGATAGTGTTGAAAAACCACTTTTCGCACTTGTGTTAGTGTTGAAAAACCACTTTTCGCACTTGTGTTAGTGTTGAAAAACCACTTTTCGCACTTGTGTTAGTGTTGAAAAACCACTTTTCGCACTTGTGTTAGTGTTGAAAAACCACTTTTCGCACTTGTGTTGGTGCAGGAAACCACTTTTGCACTTGTATTAGTGTGGAAAAAACACTTTTTGCACTTGTGATAGTGTTGAAAAACCACTTTTCACACTTGTGTTAGTGTTGAAAAACCACTTTTCGCACTTGTGTTAGTGTTGAAAAACCACTTTTCGCACTTGTGTTGGTGCAGGAAACCACTTTTTCACTTGTATTAGTGTGGAAAAAACACTTTTCGCACTTGTGTTGGTGTTGAAAAACCACTTTTCGCACTTGTGTTAGTGTTGAAAAACCACTTTTCGCACTTGTGTTAGTGTTGAAAAATCACTTTTCGCACTTGTGTTGGTGCAGGAAACCACTTTTGCACTTGTATTAGTGTAGAAAAACACTTTTCGCACTTGTGTTAGTGTTGAAAAATCACTTTTCGCACTTGTGTTAGTGTTGAAAAACCTCTTTTCGCACTTGTGTTGATGCAGGAAACCACTTTTGCACTTGTATTAGTGTGGAAAAAACACTTTTCGCACTTGTGTTAGTGTTGAAAAACCACTTTTCGCAGTTGTGTTAGTGTTGAAAAACCACTTTTCGCACTTGTGTTAGTGTTGAAAAACCACTTTTCGCACTTGTGTTGGTGCAGGAAACCACTTTTGCACTTGTATTAGTGTGGAAAAAACACTTTTCGCACTTGTGTTAGTGTTGAAAAACCACTTTTCGCACTTGTGTTAGTGTTGAAAAACCACTTTTCGCACTTGTGTTAGTGTTGAAAAACCACTTTTCGCACTTGTGTTGGTGCAGGAAACCACATTTGCACTTGTATTAGTGTGGAAAAAACACTTTTTGCACTTGTGATAGTGTTGAAAAACCACTTTTGGCACTTGTGTTAGTGTTGAAAAACCACTTTTCGCACTTGTGTTAGTGTTGAAAAACCACTTTTCGCACTTGTGTTGGTGCAGGAAACCACATTTGCACTTGTATTAGTGTGGAAAAAACACTTTTTGCACTTGTGTTAGTGTTGAAAAACCACTTTTCGCACTTGTGTTAGTGTTGAAAAACCACTTTTCGCACTTGTGTTGGTGCAGGAAACCACTTTTGCACTTGTATTAGTGTGGAAAAAACACTTTTCGCACTTGTGTTAGTGTTGAAAAACCACTTTTCACACTTGTGTTAGTGTTGAAAAACCACTTTTTGCACTTGTGTTAGTGTTGAAAAATCACTTTTCGCACTTGTGTTGGTGCAGGAAACCACTTTTGCACTTGTATTAGTGTGGAAAAAACACTTTTCGCACTTGTGTTAGTGTTGAAAAATCACTTTTCGCACTTGTGTTAGTGTTGAAAAACCACTTTTTGCACTTGTGTTGGTGCAGGAAACCACTTTTGCACTTGAATTAGTGTGGAAAAAACACTTTTCGCACTTGTGTTAGTGTTGAAAATCCACTTTTCGCACTTGTGTTAGTGTTGAAAAACCACTTTTCGCACTTGTGTTGGTGCAGGAAACCACTTTTGCACTTGTATTAGTGTGGAAAAAACACTTTTCGCACTTGTGTTAGTGTTGAAAAACCACATTTCGCACTTGTGTTAGTGTTGAAAAACCACTTTTCGCATTTGTGTTGGTGCAGGAAACCACTTTTGCACTTGTATTAGTGTGGAAAAAACACTTTTCGCACTTGTGTTAGTGTTGAAAAACCACTTTTCGCACTTGTGTTAGTGTTGAAAAACCACTTTTCGCACTTGTGTTGGTGCAGGAAACCACTTTTGCAGTTGTATTAGTGTGGAAAAATCACTTTTCGCACTTGTGTTAGTGTTGAAAAACCACTTTTCGCACTTGTGTTAGTGTTGAAAAACCACTTTTCGCACTTGTGTTAGTGTTGAAAAACCCCTTTTCGCACTTGTGTTGGTGCAGGAAACCACATTTGCACTTGTATTAGTGTGGAAAAAACACTTTTTGCACTTGTGATATTGTTGAAAAACCACTTTTCGCACTTGTGTTAGTGTTGAAAAACCACTTTTCGCACTTGTGATAGTGTTGAAAAACCACTTTTCGCACTTCTGTTAGTGTTGAAAAACCACTTTTCGCACTTGTGTTGGTGCAGGAAACCACATTTGCACTTGTATTAGTGTGGAAAAAACACTTTTTGCACTTGTGATAGTGTTGAAAAACCACTTTTCGCACTTGTGTTAGTGTTGAAAAACCACTTTTCGCACTTGTGTTAGTGTTGAAAAAACACTTTTCGCACTTGTGTTAGTGTTGAAAAAACACTTTTCGCACTTGTGTTGGTGCAGGAAACCACTTTTGCACTTGTATTAGTGTGGAAAAAACACTTTTCGAACTTGTGTTAGTGTTGAAAAACCACTTTTCGCACTTGTGTTAGTGTTGAAAAACCACTTTTCGCACTTGTGTTAGTATTGAAAAACCACTTTTCGCACTTGTGTTAGTGTTGAAAAAACACTTTTCGCACTTGTGTTGGTGCAGGAAACCACTTTTGCACTTGTATTAGTGTGGAAAAAACACTTTTTGCACTTGTGATAGTGTTGAAAAATCCACTTTTCGCACTTGTGTTAGTGTTGAAAAAACACTTTTCGCACTTGTGTTAGTGTTGAAAAACCACTTTTCGCACTGGTGTTGATGCAGGAAACCACTTTTGCACTTGTATTAGTGTGGAAAAAACACTTTTCGCACTTGTGTTAGTGTTGAAAAACCACTTTTCGCACTTGTGTTAGTGTTGAAAAACCACTTTTCGCACTTGTGTTAGTGTTGAAAAACCACTTTTCGCAATTGTGTTAGTGCAGGAAACCACTTTTGCAGTTGTATTAGTGTGGAAAAAACACTTTTCGCACTTGTGTTAGTGTTGAAAAACCACTTTTCGCTCTTGTGTTAGTGTTGAAAAACCACTTTTCGCACTTGTGTTAGTGTTGAAAAACCACTTTTCGCACTTGTGTTGGTGCAGGAAACCACTTTTGCACTTGTATTAGTGTGGAAAAAACACTTTTCGCACTTGTGTTAGTGTTGAAAAACCACTTTTCGCACTTGTGTTTGTGTTGAAAAACCACTTTTCGCAATTGTGTTAGTGCAGGAAACCACTTTTGCAGTTGTATTAGTGTGGAAAAAACACTTTTCGCACTTGTGTTAGTGTTGAAAAACCACTTTTCGCACTTGTGTTAGTGTTGAAAAACCACTTTTCACACTTGTGTTAGTGTTGAAAAACCACATTTCGCACTTATGTTAGTGTTGAAAAACCACTTTTCGCACTTGTGTTGGTGCAGGAAACCACTTTTGCACTTGTATTAGTGTGGAAAAAACACTTTTCGCACTTGTGTTGGTGCAGGAAACCACTTTTGCAGTTGTATTAGTGTGGAAAAAACACTTTTCGCAGTTGTGTTAGTGTTGAAAAACCACTTTTCGCACTTGTGTTAGTGTTGAAAAACCACTTTTCGCAGTTGTGTTAGTGTTGAAAAACAACTTTTCACACTTGTGTTAGTGTTTAAAAACCACTTTTCGCACTTGTGTTAGTGTTTAAAAACCACTTTTCGCACTTGTGTTAGTGTTGAAAAACCACTTTTCGCACTTGTGTTAGTGTTGAAAAACCACTTTTCGCACTTGTGTTAGTGTTGAAAAATCACTTTTCGCACTTGTGTTGGTGCAGGAAACCACTTTTGCAGTTGTATTAGTGTGGAAAAAACACTTTTCGCAGTTGTGTTAGTGTTGAAAAACCACTTTTCGCACTTGTGTTAGTGTTGAAAAACCACTTTTCGCAGTTGTGTTAGTGTTGAAAAACAACTTTTCGCACTTGTGTTAGTGTTGAAAAACCACTTTTCGCACTTGTGTTGGTGCAGGAAACCACTTTTGCACTTGTATTAGTGTGGAAAAAACACTTTTCGCACTTGTGTTAGTGTTGAAAAACCACTTTTCGCACTTGTGTTAGTGTTGAAAAACCACTTTTCGCACTTGTGTTAGTGTTGAAAAACCACTTTTCGCACTTGTGTTGTTGCAGGAAACCACTTTTGCACTTGTATTAGTGTGGAAAAAACACTTTTCGCACTTGTGTTAGTGTTGAAAAACCACTTTTTGCACTTGTGTTAGTGTTGAAAAACCACTTTTCGCACTTGTGTTGGTGCAGGAAACCACTTTTGCAGTTGTATTAGTGTGGAAAAAACACTTTTCACACTTGTGTTAGTGTTGAAAAACCACTTTTCGCACTTATGTTAGTGTTGAAAAACCACTTTTCGCACTTGTGTTAGTGTTGAAAAACCACTTTTCGCACTTGTGTTGGTGCAGGAAACCACTTTTGCAGTTGTATTAGTGTGGAAAAAACACTTTTCGCAGTTGTGTTAGTGTTGAAAAACCACTTTTCGCACTTGTGTTAGTGTTGAAAAACCACTTTTCGCAGTTGTGTTAGTGTTGAAAAACCACTTTTCGCACTTGTGTTAGTGTTGAAAAACCACTTTTCGCACCTGTGTTGGTGCAGGAAACCACTTTTGCACTTGTATTAGTGTGGAAAAAACACTTTTCGCACTTGTGTTAGTGTTGAAAAACCACTTTTCGCACTTGTGTTAGTGTTGAAAAACCACTTTTCGCACTTGTGTTAGTGTTGAAAAACCACTTTTCGCACTTGTGTTGTTGCAGGAAACCACTTTTGCACTTGTATTAGTGTGGAAAAAAACACTTTTCGCACTTGTGTTAGTGTTGAAAAACCACTTTTCGCACTTGTGTTAGTGTTGAAAAACCACTTTTCGCACTTGTGTTGGTGCAGGAAACCACTTTTGCAGTTGTATTAGTGTGGAAAAAACACTTTTCACACTTGTGTTAGTGTTGAAAAACCACTTTTCGCACTTGTGTTAGTGTTGAAAAACCACTTTTTGCACTTGTGTTAGTGTTGAAAAACCACTTTTCGCACTTGTGTTAGTGTTGAAAAACCACTTTTTGCACTTGTATTAGTGTGGAAAAAACACTTTTCACACTTGTGTTAGTGTTGAAAAACCACTTTTCGCACTTGTGTTAGTGTTGAAAAACCACTTTTTGCACTTGTGTTAGTGTTGAAAAACCACTTTTCGCACTTGTGTTAGTGTTGAAAAACCACTTTTCGCACTTGTGTTGGTGCAGGAAACCACTTTTGCAGTTGTATTAGTGTGGAAAAAACACTTTTCACACTTGTGTTAGTGTTGAAAAACCACTTTTCGCACTTGTGTTAGTGTTGAAAAACCACTTTTTGCACTTGTGTTAGTGTTGAAAAACCACTTTTCGCACTTGTGTTGGTGCAGGAAACCACATTTGCACTTGTATTAGTGTGGAAAAAACACTTTTTGCACTTGCGATAGTGTTGAAAAACCACTTTTGGAACTTGTGTTAGTGTTGAAAAACCACTTTTCGCACTTGTGTTAGTGTTGAAAAACCACTTTTCGCACTTGTGTTGGTGCAGGAAACCACATTTGCACTTGTATTAGTGTGGAAAAAACACTTTTTGCACTTGTGTTAGTGTTGAAAAACCACTTTTTGCACTTGTGTTAGTGTTGAAAAATCACTTTTCACACTTGTGTTGGTGCAGGAAACCACTTTTGCACTTGTATTAGTGTGGAAAAAACACTTTTCGCACTTGTGTTAGTGTTGAAAAACCACTTTTCGCAATTGTGTTAGTGTTGAAAAACCACTTTTCGCACTTGAGTTAGTGTTGAAAAACCACTTTTCGCACTTGTGTTGGTGCAGGAAACCACTTTTGCACTTGTATTAGTGTGGAAAAAACACTTTTCGCACTTGTGTTAGTGTTGAAAAACCACTTTTTGCACTTGTGTTAGTGTTGAAAAACCACTTTTCGCACTTGTGTTAGTGTTGAAAAACCACTTTTCGCACTTGTGTTGGTGCAGGAAACCACTTTTGCACTTGTATTAGTGTGGAAAAAACACTTTTCGCACTTGTGTTAGTGTTGAAAAACCACTTTTCGCACTTGTGTTAGTGTTGAAAAACCACTTTTCGCACTTGTGTTGGTGCAGGAAACCACTTTTGCACTTGTATTAGTGTGGAAAAAACACTTTTCGCACTTGTGTTAGTGTTGAAAAACCACTTTTCGCACTTGTGTGGTGCAGGAAACCACTTTTGCACTTGTATTAGTGTGGAAAAAACACTTTTTGCACTTGTGTTAGTGTTGAAAAACCACTTTTTGCACTTGTGTTAGTGTTGAAAAACCACTTTTCGCACTTGTGTTGGTGCAGGAAACCACTTTTTCACTTGTATTAGTGTGGAAAAAACACTTTTCGCACTTGTGTTGGTGTTGAAAAACCACTTTTCGCACTTGTGTTAGTGTTGAAAAACCACTTTTCGCACTTGTGTTAGTGTTGAAAAACCACTTTTCGCACTTGTGTTGGTGCAGGAAACCACTTTTGCACTTGTATTAGTGTGGAAAAAACACTTTTCGCACTTGTGTTAGTGTTGAAAAACCACTTTTCGCACTTGTGTTAGTGTTGAAAAAACACTTTTCGCACTTGTGTTGGTGCAGGAAACCACTTTTGCACTTGTATTAGTGTGGAAAAACACTTTTCGCACTTGTTAGTGTTGAAAAATCACTTTTCGCACTTGTGTTAGTGTTGAAAAACCTCTTTTCACACTTGTGTTGGTGCAGGAAACCACTTTTGCACTTGTATTAGTGTGGAAAAAACACTTTTCGCACTTGTGGTAGTGTTGAAAAACCACTTTTCGCAGTTGTGTTAGTGTTGAAAAACCACTTTTCGCACTTGTGTTAGTGTTGAAAAACCACTTTTTGCACTTGTGTTGGTGCAGGAAACCACTTTTGCACTTGTATTAGTGTTGAAAAACCACTTTTCGCACTTGTGTTAGTGTTGAAAAACCACTTTTCGCACTTGTGTTAGTGTTGAAAAACCACTTTTCGCACTTGTGTTGGTGCAGGAAACCACTTTTGCACTTGTATTAGTGTGGAAAAAACACTTTTCGCACTTGTGTTAGTGTTGAAAAACCACTTTTCGCACTTGTGTTAGTGTTGAAAAACCACTTTTCGCTCTTGTGTTAGTGTTGAAAAACCACTTTTCGCACTTGTGTTGGTGCAGGAAACCACTTTTGCAGTTGTATTAGTGTGGAAAAAACACTTTTCGCACTTGTGTTAGTGTTGAAAAACCACTTTTCGCACTTGTGTTAGTGTTGAAAAACCACTTTTTGCACTTGTGTTAGTGTTGAAAAACCACTTTTCGCACTTGTGTTGGTACAGGAAACCACATTTGCACTTGTATTAGTGTGGAAAAAACACTTTTTGCACTTGTGATAGTGTTGAAAAACCACTTTTGGCACTTGTGTTAGTGTTGAAAAACCACTTATCGCACTTGTGTTAGTGTTGAAAAACCACTTTTCGCACTTGTGTTGGTGCAGGAAACCACATTTGCACTTGTATTAGTGTTGAAAAACCACTTTTCGCACTTGTGTTAGTGTTGAAAAACCACTTTTTGCACTTGAGTTAGTGTTGAAAAACCACTTTTCGCACTTGTGTTGGTGTAGGAAACCACTTTTGCACTTGTATTAGTGTGGAAAAAACACTTTTCGCACTTGTGTTAGTGTTGAAAAACCACTTTTCGCACTTGTGTTAGTGTTGAAAAACCACTTTTCGCACTTGTGTTAGTGTTGAAAAACCACTTTTCGCACTTGTGTTGGTGCAGGAAACCACTTTTGCACTTGTATTAGTGTGGAAAAAACACTTTTCGCACTTGTGTTAGTGTTGAAAAACCACTTTTCGCACTTGTGTTGGTGCAGGAAACCACTTTTGCACTTGTATTAGTGTGGAAAAAACACTTTTCGCACTTGTGTTAGTGTTGAAAAACCACTTTTCGCACTTGTGTTAGTGTTGAAAAACCACTTTTCGCACTTGTGTTCGTGTTGAAAAACCACTTTTCGCACTTGTGTTGGTGCAGGAAACCACTTTTGCACTTGTATTAGTGTGGAAAAAACACTTTTTGCACTTGTGATAGTGTTGAAAAACCACTTTTCACACTTGTGTTAGTGTTGAAAAACCACTTTTCGCACTTGTGTTAGTGTTGAAAAACCTCTTTTCACACTTGTGTTGGTGCAGGAAACCACTTTTGCACTTGTATTAGTGTGGAAAAAACACTTTTCGCACTTGTGTTAGTGTTGAAAAACCACTTTTCACAGTTGTGTTAGTGTTGAAAAACCACTTTTCGCACTTGTGTTAGTGTTGAAAAACCACTTTTTGCACTTGTGTTGGTGCAGGAAACCACTTTTGCACTTGTATTAGTGTTGAAAAACCACTTTTCGCACTTGTGTTAGTGTTGAAAAACCACTTTTCGCACTTGTGTTAGTGTTGAAAAACCACTTTTCGCACTTGTGTTGGTGCAGGAAACCACTTTTGCACTTGTATTAGTGTGGAAAAAACACTTTTCGCACTTGTGTTAGTGTTGAAAAACCACTTTTCGCACTTGTGTTAGTGTTGAAAAACCACTTTTCGCACTTGTGTTGGTGCAGGAAACCACTTTTGCAGTTATATTAGTGTGGAAAAAACACTTTTCGCACTTGTGTTAGTGTTGAAAAACCACTTTTCGCACTTGTGTTAGTGTTGAAAAACCACTTTTTGCACTTGTGTTAGTGTTGAAAAACCACTTTTCACACTTGTGTTGGTGCAGGAAACCACATTTGCACTTGTATTAGTGTGGAAAAAACACTTTTTGCACTTGTGATAGTGTTGAAAAACCACTTTTGGCACTTGTGTTAGTGTTGAAAAACCACTTATCGCACTTGTGTTAGTGTTGAAAAACCACTTTTCGCACTTGTGTTGGTGCAGGAAACCACATTTGCACTTGTATTAGTGTGGAAAAAACACTTTTTGCACTTGTGTTAGTGTTGAAAAACCACTTTTTGCACTTGTGTTAGTGTTGAAAAATCACTTTTCGCACTTGTGTTGGTGCAGGAAACCACTTTTGCACTTGTATTAGTGTGGAAAAAACACTTTTCGCACTTGTGTTAGTGTTGAAAAACCACTTTTCGCACTTGTGTTAGTGTTGAAAAACCACTTTTCGCACTTGTGTTAGTGTTGAAAAACCACTTTTCGCACTTGTGTTGGTGCAGGAAACCACTTTTGCACTTGTATTAGTGTGGAAAAAACACTTTTCGCACTTGTGTTAGTGTTGAAAAACCACTTTTCGCACTTGTGTTAGTGTTGAAAAACCACTTTTTGCACTTGAGTTAGTGTTGAAAAACCACTTTTCGCACTTGTGTTGGTGCAGGAAACCACTTTTGCACTTGTATTAGTGTGGAAAAAACACTTTTTGCACTTGTGTTAGTGTTGAAAAACCACTTTTCGCACTTGTGTTAGTGTTGAAAAACCACTTTTTGCACTTGTGTTAGTGTTGAAAAATCACTTTTCGCACTTGTGTTGGTGCAGGAAACCACTTTTGCACTTGTATTAGTGTGGAAAAAACACTTTTCGCACTTGTGTTAGTGTTGAAAAACCACTTTTCGCACTTGTGTTAGTGTTGAAAAACCACTTTTCGCACTTGTGTTAGTGTTGAAAAACCACTTTTCGCACTTGTGTTGGTGCAGGAAACCACTTTTGCACTTGTATTAGTGTGGAAAAAACACTTTTCGCACTTGTGTTAGTGTTGAAAAACCACTTTTCGCACTTGTGTTAGTGTTGAAAAACCACTTTTCGCACTTGAGTTAGTGTTGAAAAACCACTTTTCGCACTTGTGTTGGTGCAGGAAACCACTTTTGCACTTGTATTAGTGTGGAAAAAACACTTTTCGCACTTGTGTTAGTGTTGAAAAACCACTTTTCGCACTTGTGTTAGTGTTGAAAAACCACTTTTCGCACTTGTGTTAGTGTTGAAAAACCACTTTTCGCACTTGTGTTGGTGCAGGAAACCACTTTTGCACTTGTATTAGTGTGGAAAAAACACTTTTTGCACTTGTGATAGTGTTGAAAAACCACTTTTTGCACTTGTGATAGTGTTGAAAAACCACTTTTCGCACTTGTGTGGTGCAGGAAACCACTTTTGCACTTGTATGAGTGTGGAAAAAACACTTTTTGCACTTGTGTTAGTGTTGAAAAACCACTTTTTGCACTTGTGTTGGTGCAGGAAACCACTTTTGCACTTGTATTAGTGTGGAAAAAACACTTTTCGCACTTGTGTTAGTGTTGAAAAACCACTTTTCGCACTTGTGTTAGTGTTGAAAAACCACATTTCGCACTTGTGTTAGTGTTGAAAAACCACTTTTCGCACTTGTGTTGGTGCAGGAAACCACTTTTGCACTTGTATTAGTGTGGAAAAAACACTTTTCGCACTTGTGTTAGTGTTGAAAAACCACTTTTCGCACTTGAGTTAGTGTTGAAAAACCACTTTTCGCACTTGTGTTGGTGTAGGAAACCACTTTTGCACTTGTATTAGTGTGGAAAAAACACTTTTCGCACTTGTGTTAGTGTTGAAAAACCACTTTTCGCACTTGTGTTAGTGTTGAAAAACCACTTTTCGCACTTGTGTTAGTGTTGAAAAACCACTTTTCGCACTTGTGTTGGTGCAGGAAACCACTTTTGCACTTGTATTAGTGTGGAAAAAACACTTTTCGCACTTGTGTTAGTGTTGAAAAACCACTTTTCGCACTTGTGTTGGTGCAGGAAACCACTTTTGCACTTGTATTAGTGTGGAAAAAACACTTTTCGCACTTGTGTTAGTGTTGAAAAACCACTTTTCGCACTTGTGTTAGTGTTGAAAAACCACTTTTCGCACTTGTGTTCGTGTTGAAAAACCACTTTTCGCACTTGTGTTGGTGCAGGAAACCACTTTTGCACTTGTATTAGTGTGGAAAAAACACTTTTTGCACTTGTGATAGTGTTGAAAAACCACTTTTCACACTTGTGTTAGTGTTGAAAAACCACTTTTCGCACTTGTGTTAGTGTTGAAAAACCTCTTTTCACACTTGTGTTGGTGCAGGAAACCACTTTTGCACTTGTATTAGTGTGGAAAAAACACTTTTCGCACTTGTGTTAGTGTTGAAAAACCACTTTTCACAGTTGTGTTAGTGTTGAAAAACCACTTTTCGCACTTGTGTTAGTGTTGAAAAACCACTTTTTGCACTTGTGTTGGTGCAGGAAACCACTTTTGCACTTGTATTAGTGTTGAAAAACCACTTTTCGCACTTGTGTTAGTGTTGAAAAACCACTTTTCGCACTTGTGTTAGTGTTGAAAAACCACTTTTCGCACTTGTGTTAGTGTTGAAAAACCACTTTTCGCACTTGTGTTGGTGCAGGAAACCACTTTTGCACTTGTATTAGTGTGGAAAAAACACTTTTCGCACTTGTGTTAGTGTTGAAAAACCACTTTTCGCACTTGTGTTAGTGTTGAAAAACCACTTTTCGCACTTGTGTTGGTGCAGGAAACCACTTTTGCAGTTATATTAGTGTGGAAAAAACACTTTTCGCACTTGTGTTAGTGTTGAAAAACCACTTTTCGCACTTGTGTTAGTGTTGAAAAACCACTTTTTGCACTTGTGTTAGTGTTGAAAAACCACTTTTCACACTTGTGTTGGTGCAGGAAACCACATTTGCACTTGTATTAGTGTGGAAAAAACACTTTTTGCACTTGTGATAGTGTTGAAAAACCACTTTTGGCACTTGTGTTAGTGTTGAAAAACCACTTATCGCACTTGTGTTAGTGTTGAAAAACCACTTTTCGCACTTGTGTTGGTGCAGGAAACCACATTTGCACTTGTATTAGTGTGGAAAAAACACTTTTTGCACTTGTGTTAGTGTTGAAAAACCACTTTTTGCACTTGTGTTAGTGTTGAAAAATCACTTTTCGCACTTGTGTTGGTGCAGGAAACCACTTTTGCACTTGTATTAGTGTGGAAAAAACACTTTTCGCACTTGTGTTAGTGTTGAAAAACCACTTTTCGCACTTGTGTTAGTGTTGAAAAACCACTTTTCGCACTTGTGTTAGTGTTGAAAAACCACTTTTCGCACTTGTGTTGGTGCAGGAAACCACTTTTGCACTTGTATTAGTGTGGAAAAAACACTTTTCGCACTTGTGTTAGTGTTGAAAAACCACTTTTCGCACTTGTGTTAGTGTTGAAAAACCACTTTTTGCACTTGAGTTAGTGTTGAAAAACCACTTTTCGCACTTGTGTTGGTGCAGGAAACCACTTTTGCACTTGTATTAGTGTGGAAAAAACACTTTTTGCACTTGTGATAGTGTTGAAAAATCCACTTTTCGCACTTGTGTTAGTGTTGAAAAAACACTTTTCGCACTTGTGTTAGTGTTGAAAAACCACTTTTCGCACTGGTGTTGATGCAGGAAACCACTTTTGCACTTGTATTAGTGTGGAAAAAACACTTTTCGCACTTGTGTTAGTGTTGAAAAACCACTTTTCGCACTTGTGTTAGTGTTGAAAAACCACTTTTCGCACTTGTGTTAGTGTTGAAAAACCACTTTTCGCAATTGTGTTAGTGCAGGAAACCACTTTTGCAGTTGTATTAGTGTGGAAAAAACACTTTTCGCACTTGTGTTAGTGTTGAAAAACCACTTTTCGCTCTTGTGTTAGTGTTGAAAAACCACTTTTCGCACTTGTGTTAGTGTTGAAAAACCACTTTTCGCACTTGTGTTGGTGCAGGAAACCACTTTTGCACTTGTATTAGTGTGGAAAAAACACTTTTCGCACTTGTGTTAGTGTTGAAAAACCACTTTTCGCACTTGTGTTTGTGTTGAAAAACCACTTTTCGCAATTGTGTTAGTGCAGGAAACCACTTTTGCAGTTGTATTAGTGTGGAAAAAACACTTTTCGCACTTGTGTTAGTGTTGAAAAACCACTTTTCGCACTTGTGTTAGTGTTGAAAAACCACTTTTCACACTTGTGTTAGTGTTGAAAAACCACATTTCGCACTTATGTTAGTGTTGAAAAACCACTTTTCGCACTTGTGTTGGTGCAGGAAACCACTTTTGCACTTGTATTAGTGTGGAAAAAACACTTTTCGCACTTGTGTTGGTGCAGGAAACCACTTTTGCAGTTGTATTAGTGTGGAAAAAACACTTTTCGCAGTTGTGTTAGTGTTGAAAAACCACTTTTCGCACTTGTGTTAGTGTTGAAAAACCACTTTTCGCAGTTGTGTTAGTGTTGAAAAACAACTTTTCGCACTTGTGTTAGTGTTGAAAAACCACTTTTCGCACTTGTGTTGGTGCAGGAAACCACTTTTGCACTTGTATTAGTGTGGAAAAAACACTTTTCGCACTTGTGTTAGTGTTGAAAAACCACTTTTCGCACTTGTGTTAGTGTTGAAAAACCACTTTTCGCACTTGTGTTAGTGTTGAAAAACCACTTTTCGCACTTGTGTTGTTGCAGGAAACCACTTTTGCACTTGTATTAGTGTGGAAAAAACACTTTTCGCACTTGTGTTAGTGTTGAAAAACCACTTTTCGCACTTGTGTTAGTGTTGAAAAACCACTTTTCGCACTTGTGTTGGTGCAGGAAACCACTTTTGCAGTTGTATTAGTGTGGAAAAAACACTTTTCACACTTGTGTTAGTGTTGAAAAACCACTTTTCGCACTTATGTTAGTGTTGAAAAACCACTTTTCGCACTTGTGTTAGTGTTGAAAAACCACTTTTCGCACTTGTGTTGGTGCAGGAAACCACTTTTGCAGTTGTATTAGTGTGGAAAAAACACTTTTCGCAGTTGTGTTAGTGTTGAAAAACCACTTTTCGCACTTGTGTTAGTGTTGAAAAACCACTTTTCGCAGTTGTGTTAGTGTTGAAAAACCACTTTTCGCACTTGTGTTAGTGTTGAAAAACCACTTTTCGCACCTGTGTTGGTGCAGGAAACCACTTTTGCACTTGTATTAGTGTGGAAAAAACACTTTTCGCACTTGTGTTAGTGTTGAAAAACCACTTTTCGCACTTGTGTTAGTGTTGAAAAACCACTTTTCGCACTTGTGTTAGTGTTGAAAAACCACTTTTCGCACTTGTGTTGTTGCAGGAAACCACTTTTGCACTTGTATTAGTGTGGAAAAAAACACTTTTCGCACTTGTGTTAGTGTTGAAAAACCACTTTTCGCACTTGTGTTAGTGTTGAAAAACCACTTTTCGCACTTGTGTTGGTGCAGGAAACCACTTTTGCAGTTGTATTAGTGTGGAAAAAACACTTTTCACACTTGTGTTAGTGTTGAAAAACCACTTTTCGCACTTGTGTTAGTGTTGAAAAACCACTTTTTGCACTTGTGTTAGTGTTGAAAAACCACTTTTCGCACTTGTGTTAGTGTTGAAAAACCACTTTTTGCACTTGTATTAGTGTGGAAAAAACACTTTTCACACTTGTGTTAGTGTTGAAAAACCACTTTTCGCACTTGTGTTAGTGTTGAAAAACCACTTTTTGCACTTGTGTTAGTGTTGAAAAACCACTTTTCGCACTTGTGTTAGTGTTGAAAAACCACTTTTCGCACTTGTGTTGGTGCAGGAAACCACTTTTGCAGTTGTATTAGTGTGGAAAAAACACTTTTCACACTTGTGTTAGTGTTGAAAAACCACTTTTCGCACTTGTGTTAGTGTTGAAAAACCACTTTTTGCACTTGTGTTAGTGTTGAAAAACCACTTTTCGCACTTGTGTTGGTGCAGGAAACCACATTTGCACTTGTATTAGTGTGGAAAAAACACTTTTTGCACTTGCGATAGTGTTGAAAAACCACTTTTGGAACTTGTGTTAGTGTTGAAAAACCACTTTTCGCACTTGTGTTAGTGTTGAAAAACCACTTTTCGCACTTGTGTTGGTGCAGGAAACCACATTTGCACTTGTATTAGTGTGGAAAAAACACTTTTTGCACTTGTGTTAGTGTTGAAAAACCACTTTTTGCACTTGTGTTAGTGTTGAAAAATCACTTTTCGCACTTGTGTTGGTGCAGGAAACCACTTTTGCACTTGTATTAGTGTGGAAAAAACACTTTTCGCACTTGTGTTAGTGTTGAAAAACCACTTTTCGCAATTGTGTTAGTGTTGAAAAACCACTTTTCGCACTTGAGTTAGTGTTGAAAAACCACTTTTCGCACTTGTGTTGGTGCAGGAAACCACTTTTGCACTTGTATTAGTGTGGAAAAAACACTTTTCGCACTTGTGTTAGTGTTGAAAAACCACTTTTTGCACTTGTGTTAGTGTTGAAAAACCACTTTTCGCACTTGTGTTAGTGTTGAAAAACCACTTTTCGCACTTGTGTTGGTGCAGGAAACCACTTTTGCACTTGTATTAGTGTGGAAAAAACACTTTTCGCACTTGTGTTAGTGTTGAAAAACCACTTTTCGCACTTGTGTTAGTGTTGAAAAACCACTTTTCGCACTTGTGTTGGTGCAGGAAACCACTTTTGCACTTGTATTAGTGTGGAAAAAACACTTTTCGCACTTGTGTTAGTGTTGAAAAACCACTTTTCGCACTTGTGTGGTGCAGGAAACCACTTTTGCACTTGTATTAGTGTGGAAAAAACACTTTTTGCACTTGTGTTAGTGTTGAAAAACCACTTTTTGCACTTGTGTTAGTGTTGAAAAACCACTTTTCGCACTTGTGTTGGTGCAGGAAACCACTTTTTCACTTGTATTAGTGTGGAAAAAACACTTTTCGCACTTGTGTTGGTGTTGAAAAACCACTTTTCGCACTTGTGTTAGTGTTGAAAAACCACTTTTCGCACTTGTGTTAGTGTTGAAAAACCACTTTTCGCACTTGTGTTGGTGCAGGAAACCACTTTTGCACTTGTATTAGTGTGGAAAAAACACTTTTCGCACTTGTGTTAGTGTTGAAAAACCACTTTTCGCACTTGTGTTAGTGTTGAAAAAACACTTTTCGCACTTGTGTTGGTGCAGGAAACCACTTTTGCACTTGTATTAGTGTGGAAAAACACTTTTCGCACTTGTTAGTGTTGAAAAATCACTTTTCGCACTTGTGTTAGTGTTGAAAAACCTCTTTTCACACTTGTGTTGGTGCAGGAAACCACTTTTGCACTTGTATTAGTGTGGAAAAAACACTTTTCGCACTTGTGGTAGTGTTGAAAAACCACTTTTCGCAGTTGTGTTAGTGTTGAAAAACCACTTTTCGCACTTGTGTTAGTGTTGAAAAACCACTTTTTGCACTTGTGTTGGTGCAGGAAACCACTTTTGCACTTGTATTAGTGTTGAAAAACCACTTTTCGCACTTGTGTTAGTGTTGAAAAACCACTTTTCGCACTTGTGTTAGTGTTGAAAAAACCACTTTTCGCACTTGTGTTGGTGCAGGAAACCACTTTTGCACTTGTATTAGTGTGGAAAAAACACTTTTCGCACTTGTGTTAGTGTTGAAAAACCACTTTTCGCACTTGTGTTAGTGTTGAAAAACCACTTTTCGCTCTTGTGTTAGTGTTGAAAAACCACTTTACGCACTTGTGTTGGTGCAGGAAACCACTTTTGCAGTTGTATTAGTGTGGAAAAAACACTTTTCGCACTTGTGTTAGTGTTGAAAAACCACTTTTCGCACTTGTGTTAGTGTTGAAAAACCACTTTTTGCACTTGTGTTAGTGTTGAAAAACCACTTTTCGCACTTGTGTTGGTACAGGAAACCACATTTGCACTTGTATTAGTGTGGAAAAAACACTTTTTGCACTTGTGATAGTGTTGAAAAACCACTTTTGGCACTTGTGTTAGTGTTGAAAAACCACTTATCGCACTTGTGTTAGTGTTGAAAAACCACTTTTCGCACTTGTGTTGGTGCAGGAAACCACATTTGCACTTGTATTAGTGTTGAAAAACCACTTTTCGCACTTGTGTTAGTGTTGAAAAACCACTTTTTGCACTTGAGTTAGTGTTGAAAAACCACTTTTCGCACTTGTGTTGGTGCAGGAAACCACTTTTGCACTTGTATTAGTGTGGAAAAAACACTTTTCGCACTTGTGTTAGTGTTGAAAAACCACTTTTCGCACTTGTGTTAGTGTTGAAAAACCACTTTTCGCACTTGTGTTAGTGTTGAAAAACCACTTTTTGCAATTGTGTTAGTGCAGGAAACCACTTTTGCAGTTGTATTAGTGTGGAAAAAACACTTTTCGCACTTGTGTTAGTGTTGAAAAACCACTTTTCGCTCTTGTGTTAGTGTTGAAAAACCACTTTTCGCACTTGTGTTAGTGTTGAAAAACCACTTTTCGCACTTGTGTTGGTGCAGGAAACCACTTTTGCACTTGTATTAGTGTGGAAAAAACACTTTTCGCACTTGTGTTAGTGTTGAAAAACCACTTTTCGCACTTGTGTTAGTGTTGAAAAACCACTTTTTGCACTTGTGTTAGTGTTGAAAAATCACTTTTCGCACTTGTGTTGGTGCAGGAAACCACTTTTGCACTTGTATTAGTGTGGAAAAAACACTTTTCGCACTTGTGTTAGTGTTGAAAAACCACTTTTCGCACTTGTGTTAGTGTTGAAAAACCACTTTTCGCACTTGTGTTAGTGTTGAAAAACCACTTTTCGCACTTGTGTTGGTGCAGGAAACCACTTTTGCACTTGTATTAGTGTGGAAAAAACACTTTTCGCACTTGTGTTAGTGTTGAAAAACCACTTTTCGCACTTGTGTTAGTGTTGAAAAACCACTTTTCGCACTTGAGTTAGTGTTGAAAAACCACTTTTCGCACTTGTGTTGGTGCAGGAAACCACTTTTGCACTTGTATTAGTGTGGAAAAAACACTTTTCGCACTTGTGTTAGTGTTGAAAAACCACTTTTCGCACTTGTGTTAGTGTTGAAAAACCACTTTTCGCACTTGTGTTGGTGCAGGAAACCACTTTTGCACTTGTATTAGTGTGGAAAAACACTTTTCGCACTTGTGTTAGTGTTGAAAAACCACTTTTCGCACTTGTGTTGGTGCAGGAAACCACTTTTGCACTTGTATTAGTGTGGAAAAAACACTTTTCGCACTTGTGTTAGTGTTTGAAAAACCACTTTTCGCACTTGTGTTAGTGTTGAAAAACCACTTTTCGCACTTGTGTTAGTGTTGAAAAACCACTTTTCGCACTTGTGTTGGTGCAGGAAACCACTTTTGCACTTGTATTAGTGTGGAAAAAACACTTTTCGCACTTGTGTTAGTGTTGAAAAACCACTTTTCACACTTGTGTTAGTGTTGAAAAAACACTTTTCGCACTTGTGTTAGTGTTGAAAAACCACTTTTCGCACTTGTGTTGGTGCAGGAAACCACTTTTGCACTTGTAATAGGGTGGAAAAAACACTTTTTGCACTTGTGATAGTGTTGAAAAACCACTTTTCGCACTTGTGTTAGTGTTGAAAAACCACTTTTCGCACTTGTGTTAGTGTTGAAAAACCACTTTTCGCACTTGTGTTGGTGCAGGAAACCACTTTTGCACTTGTATTAGTGTGGAAAAAACACTTTTTGCACTTGTGATAGTGTTGAAAAACCACTTTTCACACTTGTGTTAGTGTTGAAAAACCACTTTTCGCACTTGTGTTAGTGTTGAAAAACCACTTTTCGCACTTGTGTTGGTGCAGGAAACCACTTTTTCACTTGTATTAGTGTGGAAAAAACACTTTTCGCACTTGTGTTGGTGTTGAAAAACCACTTTTCGCACTTGTGTTAGTGTTGAAAAACCACTTTTCGCACTTGTGTTAGTGTTGAAAAACCACTTTTCGCACTTGTGTTGGTGCAGGAAACCACTTTTGCACTTGTATTAGTGTGGAAAAAACACTTTTCGCACTTGTGTTAGTGTTGAAAAACCACTTTTCGCACTTGTGTTAGTGTTGAAAAACCACTTTTCGCACTTGTGTTGGTGCAGGAAACCACTTTTGCACTTGTATTAGTGTGGAAAAAACACTTTTCGCACTTGTGTTAGTGTTGAAAAACCACTTTTCGCACTTGTGTGGTGCAGGAAACCACTTTTGCACTTGTATGAGTGTGGAAAAAACACTTTTTGCACTTGTGTTAGTGTTGAAAAACCACTTTTTGCACTTGTGTTAGTGTTGAAAAATCACTTTTCGCACTTGTGTTGGTGCAGGAAACCACTTTTGCACTTGTATTAGTGTGGAAAAAACACTTTTCGCACTTGTGTTAGTGTTGAAAAACCACTTTTCGCACTTGTGTTAGTGTTGAAAAACCACTTTTCGCACTTGTGTTAGTGTTGAAAAACCACTTTTCGCACTTGTGTTGGTGCAGGAAACCACTTTTGCACTTGTATTAGTGTGGAAAAAACACTTTTCGCACTTGTGTTAGTGTTGAAAAACCACTTTTCGCACTTGAGTTAGTGTTGAAAAACCACTTTTCGCACTTGTGTTGGTGTAGGAAACCACTTTTGCACTTGTATTAGTGTGGAAAAAACACTTTTCGCACTTGTGTTAGTGTTGAAAAACCACTTTTCGCACTTGTGTTAGTGTTGAAAAACCACTTTTCGCACTTGTGTTAGTGTTGAAAAACCACTTTTCGCACTTGTGTTGGTGCAGGAAACCACTTTTGCACTTGTATTAGTGTGGAAAAAACACTTTTCGCACTTGTGTTAGTGTTGAAAAACCACTTTTCGCACTTGTGTTGGTGCAGGAAACCACTTTTGCACTTGTATTAGTGTGGAAAAAACACTTTTCGCACTTGTGTTAGTGTTGAAAAACCACTTTTCGCACTTGTGTTAGTGTTGAAAAACCACTTTTCGCACTTGTGTTAGTGTTGAAAAACCACTTTTCGCACTTGTGTTGGTGCAGGAAACCACTTTTGCACTTGTATTAGTGTGGAAAAAACACTTTTTGCACTTGTGATAGTGTTGAAAAACCACTTTTCACACTTGTGTTAGTGTTGAAAAACCACTTTTCGCACTTGTGTTAGTGTTGAAAAACCTCTTTTCACACTTGTGTTGGTGCAGGAAACCACTTTTGCACTTGTATTAGTGTGGAAAAAACACTTTTCGCACTTGTGTTAGTGTTGAAAAACCACTTTTCGCAGTTGTGTTAGTGTTGAAAAACCACTTTTCGCACTTGTGTTAGTGTTGAAAAACCACTTTTTGCACTTGTGTTGGTGCAGGAAACCACTTTTGCACTTGTATTAGTGTTGAAAAACCACTTTTCGCACTTGTGTTAGTGTTGAAAAACCACTTTTCGCACTTGTGTTAGTGTTGAAAAACCACTTTTCGCACTTGTGTTGGTGCAGGAAACCACTTTTGCACTTGTATTAGTGTGGAAAAAACACTTTTCGCACTTGTGTTAGTGTTGAAAAACCACTTTTCGCACTTGTGTTAGTGTTGAAAAACCACTTTTCGCACTTGTGTTGGTGCAGGAAACCACTTTTGCAGTTATATTAGTGTGGAAAAAACACTTTTCGCACTTGTGTTAGTGTTGAAAAACCACTTTTCGCACTTGTGTTAGTGTTGAAAAACCACTTTTTGCACTTGTGTTAGTGTTGAAAAACCACTTTTCGCACTTGTGTTGGTGCAGGAAACCACATTTGCACTTGTATTAGTGTGGAAAAAACACTTTTTGCACTTGTGATAGTGTTGAAAAACCACTTTTGGCACTTGTGTTAGTGTTGAAAAACCACTTATCGCACTTGTGTTAGTGTTGAAAAACCACTTTTCGCACTTGTGTTGGTGCAGGAAACCACATTTGCACTTGTATTAGTGTGGAAAAAACACTTTTTGCACTTGTGTTAGTGTTGAAAAACCACTTTTTGCACTTGTGTTAGTGTTGAAAAATCACTTTTCGCACTTGTGTTAGTGTTGAAAAACCTCTTTTCACACTTGTGTTGGTGCAGGAAACCACTTTTGCACTTGTATTAGTGTGGAAAAAACACTTTTCGCACTTGTGGTAGTGTTGAAAAACCACTTTTCGCAGTTGTGTTAGTGTTGAAAAACCACTTTTCGCACTTGTGTTAGTGTTGAAAAACCACTTTTTGCACTTGTGTTGGTGCAGGAAACCACTTTTGCACTTGTATTAGTGTTGAAAAACCACTTTTCGCACTTGTGTTAGTGTTGAAAAACCACTTTTCGCACTTGTGTTAGTGTTGAAAAACCACTTTTCGCACTTGTGTTGGTGCAGGAAACCACTTTTGCACTTGTATTAGTGTGGAAAAAACACTTTTCGCACTTGTGTTAGTGTTGAAAAACCACTTTTCGCACTTGTGTTAGTGTTGAAAAACCACTTTTCGCACTTGTGTTGGTGCAGGAAACCACTTTTGCAGTTGTATTAGTGTGGAAAAAACACTTTTCGCACTTGTGTTAGTGTTGAAAAACCACTTTTCGCACTTGTGTTAGTGTTGAAAAACCACTTTTTGCACTTGTGTTAGTGTTGAAAAACCACTTTTCGCACTTGTGTTGGTACAGGAAACCACATTTGCACTTGTATTAGTGTGGAAAAAACACTTTTTGCACTTGTGATAGTGTTGAAAAACCACTTTTGGCACTTGTGTTAGTGTTGAAAAACCACTTATCGCACTTGTGTTAGTGTTGAAAAACCACTTTTCGCACTTGTGTTGGTGCAGGAAACCACATTTGCACTTGTATTAGTGTTGAAAAACCACTTTTCGCACTTGTGTTAGTGTTGAAAAACCACTTTTTGCACTTGAGTTAGTGTTGAAAAACCACTTTTCGCACTTGTGTTGGTGCAGGAAACCACTTTTGCACTTGTATTAGTGTGGAAAAAACACTTTTCGCACTTGTGTTAGTGTTGAAAAACCACTTTTCGCACTTGTGTTAGTGTTGAAAAACCACTTTTCGCACTTGTGTTAGTGTTGAAAAACCACTTTTTGCAATTGTGTTAGTGCAGGAAACCACTTTTGCAGTTGTATTAGTGTGGAAAAAACACTTTTCGCACTTGTGTTAGTGTTGAAAAACCACTTTTCGCTCTTGTGTTAGTGTTGAAAAACCACTTTTCGCACTTGTGTTAGTGTTGAAAAACCACTTTTCGCACTTGTGTTGGTGCAGGAAACCACTTTTGCACTTGTATTAGTGTGGAAAAAAACACTTTTCGCACTTGTGTTAGTGTTGAAAAACCACTTTTCGCACTTGTGTTAGTGTTGAAAAACCACTTTTTGCACTTGTGTTAGTGTTGAAAAATCACTTTTCGCACTTGTGTTGGTGCAGGAAACCACTTTTGCACTTGTATTAGTGTGGAAAAAACACTTTTCGCACTTGTGTTAGTGTTGAAAAACCACTTTTCGCACTTGTGTTAGTGTTGAAAAACCACTTTTCACACTTGTGTTAGTGTTGAAAAACCACTTTTCGCACTTGTGTTGGTGCAGGAAACCACTTTTGCACTTGTATTAGTGTGGAAAAAACACTTTTCGCACTTGTGTTAGTGTTGAAAAACCACTTTTCGCACTTGTGTTAGTGTTGAAAAACCACTTTTCGCACTTGAGTTAGTGTTGAAAAACCACTTTTCGCACTTGTGTTGGTGCAGGAAACCACTTTTGCACTTGTATTAGTGTGGAAAAAACACTTTTCGCACTTGTGTTAGTGTTGAAAAACCACTTTTCGCACTTGTGTTAGTGTTGAAAAACCACTTTTCGCACTTGTGTTAGTGTTGAAAAACCACTTTTCGCACTTGTGTTGGTGCAGGAAACCACTTTTGCACTTGTATTAGTGTGGAAAAAACACTTTTCGCACTTGTGTTAGTGTTGAAAAACCACTTTTCGCACTTGTGTTAGTGTTGAAAAACCACTTTTCGCACTTGTGTTGGTGCAGGAAACCACTTTTGCACTTGTATTAGTGTGGAAAAAACACTTTTCGCACTTGTGTTAGTGTTGAAAAACCACTTTTCGCACTTGTGTTGGTGCAGGAAACCACTTTTGCACTTGTATTAGTGTGGAAAAAACACTTTTCGCACTTGTGTTAGTGTTGAAAAACCACTTTTTGCACTTGTGTTAGTGTTGAAAAACCACTTTTCGCACTTGTGTTAGTGTTGAAAAACCACTTTTCGCACTTGTGTTGGTGCAGGAAACCACTTTTGCACTTGTATTAGTGTGGAAAAAACACTTTTCGCACTTGTGTTAGTGTTGAAAAACCACTTTTCACACTTGTGTTAGTGTTGAAAAAACACTTTTCGCACTTGTGTTAGTGTTGAAAAACCACTTTTCGCACTTGTGTTGGTGCAGGAAACCACTTTTGCACTTGTATTAGGGTGGAAAAAACACTTTTTGCACTTGTGATAGTGTTGAAAAACCACTTTTCGCACTTGTGTTCGTGTTGAAAAACCACTTTTCGCACTTGTGTTAGTGTTGAAAAACCACTTTTCGCACTTGTGTTGGTGCAGGAAACCACTTTTGCACTTGTATTAGTGTGGAAAAAACACTTTTTGCACTTGTGATAGTGTTGAAAAACCACTTTTCACACTTGTGTTAGTGTTGAAAAACCACTTTTCGCACTTGTGTTAGTGTTGAAAAACCACTTTTCGCACTTGTGTTGGTGCAGGAAACCACTTTTTCACTTGTATTAGTGTGGAAAAAACACTTTTCGCACTTGTGTTGGTGTTGAAAAACCACTTTTCGCACTTGTGTTAGTGTTGAAAAACCACTTTTCGCACTTGTGTTAGTGTTGAAAAACCACTTTTCGCACTTGTGTTGGTGCAGGAAACCACTTTTGCACTTGTATTAGTGTGGAAAAAACACTTTTCACACTTGTGTTAGTGTTGAAAAACCACTTTTCGCACTTGTGTTAGTGTTGAAAAACCACTTTTCGCACTTGTGTTGGTGCAGGAAACCACTTTTGCACTTGTATTAGTGTGGAAAAAACACTTTTCGCACTTGTGTTAGTGTTGAAAAACCACTTTTCGCACTTGTGTGGTGCAGGAAACCACTTTTGCACTTGTATGAGTGTGGAAAAAACACTTTTTGCACTTGTCTTAGTGTTGAAAAACCACTTTTTGCACTTGTGTTAGTGTTGAAAAATCACTTTTCGCACTTGTGTTGGTGCAGGAAACCACTTTTGCACTTGTATTAGTGTGGAAAAAACACTTTTCGCACTTGTGTTAGTGTTGAAAAACCACTTTTCGCACTTGTGTTAGTGTTGAAAAACCACTTTTCGCACTTGTGTTAGTGTTGAAAAACCACTTTTCGCACTTGTGTTGGTGCAGGAAACCACTTTTGCACTTGTATTAGTGTGGAAAAAACACTTTTCGCACTTGTGTTAGTGTTGAAAAACCACTTTTCACACTTGAGTTAGTGTTGAAAAACCACTTTTCGCACTTGTGTTGGTGTAGGAAACCACTTTTGCACTTGTATTAGTGTGGAAAAAACACTTTTCGCACTTGTGTTAGTGTTGAAAAACCACTTTTCGCACTTGTGTTGGTGCAGGAAACCACTTTTGCACTTGTATTAGTGTGGAAAAAACACTTTTCGCACTTGTGTTAGTGTTGAAAAACCACTTTTCGCACTTGTGTTAGTGTTGAAAAACCACTTTTCGCACTTGTGTTAGTGTTGAAAAACCACTTTTCGCACTTGTGTTGGTGCAGGAAACCACTTTTGCACTTGTATTAGTGTGGAAAAAACACTTTTTGCACTTGTGATAGTGTTGAAAAACCACTTTTCACACTTGTGTTAGTGTTGAAAAACCACTTTTCGCACTTGTGTTAGTGTTGAAAAACCTCTTTTCACACTTGTGTTGGTGCAGGAAACCACTTTTGCACTTGTATTAGTGTGGAAAAAACACTTTTCGCACTTGTGTTAGTGTTGAAAAACCACTTTTCGCAGTTGTGTTAGTGTTGAAAAACCACTTTTCGCACTTGTGTTAGTGTTGAAAAACCACTTTTTGCACTTGTGTTGGTGCAGGAAACCACTTTTGCACTTGTATTAGTGTTGAAAAACCACTTTTCGCACTTGTGTTAGTGTTGAAAAACCACTTTTCGCACTTGTGTTAGTGTTGAAAAACCACTTTTCGCACTTGTGTTGGTGCAGGAAACCACTTTTGCACTTGTATTAGTGTGGAAAAAACACTTTTCGCACTTGTGTTAGTGTTGAAAAACCACTTTTCGCACTTGTGTTAG
>NW_027619818.1:0-29641 GCF_964187855.1 Myxine glutinosa
GATTTTATGCTGATTCCGAATCAGTGTCTAAAACTTTTCTCCGATGTGTAGTTCTTGAGTTATAAGCGGACATCCAGACACACACACACACACACACACACACACACACACACACACACACACACACACACACACACACACACACACACACACAGACACTCCTCCTTTATATATACTAGGGCATGCCCGTACTATATATATATCTAAAATTATATCCCCCCCCTCTATTTACATGAAATGGTTTGGTCCATTCGCAAAGCCAAAGCGAACGGCTTGCGAGTACGGTGACAATCCCCCCCCCTCTATTTACATGAAATGGTTTGGTCCAAAGCGAACGGCTTGCGGAGTTTGGTAAATAAATCGCCATAGCTCGGTAACTACTTCTCCGATTAATATGAAACCTTGAAAAGGCACATCCTCGGGTCCCCAGCAATATACCTGGCAAGTTTCAAGTATATCGGACCCGTGGTTGTCGAGAAACAGCGGTCACAGACAAACGACACACAGACACACAGACACACACACATACACACAGAGATTACTGGAATTATAGATATATATATATATATATATATATATATATATATATATATATATATATATATAATATATATATATATATATATATATATATATAGTTACGGTTCTTCACCGCCCTTCTTCCCCTTGCCAAGGAGGGATTAATCCCCTTGTTCTTTCTGGGCTTGACGGAACCGAGACTTGAAACGTCCCTTCCGGGCAAACGCAATGTAGGATTTCGGGACCAACTCTCGCTCATACCTAATTCCCTGCGTCGCCACGGAAGCGAGAAAGCAAGCCTCGCACGAGCCACGTGTGGTTTGGGTACGCCGAGCAGATTGAGTACCACGTGGTCTGTGCAGTCTTAGTAGTGGAACCCGATTCGAGCGGTTCTATTCGTACCACGCTTAGCCAATGAGGAAACCACAGGAACGATCGAATGGAAAAAAGGAAGAACACAGGTATAATTATTCCCACACGTATATACAATGATCGGGGACGCAGAGACACAGGGCAGCACTTAATGAGCCTTATCTTATCCCCCGGACTCGGGCCCGTCACACTCACACAAGGAATTGCAGATGGGTTGATGTTCAGCCAAACGCGTCGACGTGGTCGTCCAGGAACGGTCCCGTCCGGCTCTCCACGGTCCCAGCACGTCCCGCGAAGATGGCAGCAGGCGATGGAAGGAACCTCGTAGCGTGTCTCCCAAACAAAGGCAGCCGATGAGGTAGAAGGAGAATGCGCGACTCTCAGCGCGGCTGGCGATTACACAGCCGTTATCACTCGCGCGACTTAATGCGCTGTATATCGATCGGCCTCCAACTCAACCAAGCGTCACTTATAATAGCGCGTATTCCAGTTCATGCACGTCTTGCTTCACCCGCGTATCTCTCACAGTTCTCTGACGCTCACAACTCCTCTTCAGCGATTCCTCTTGGTTGGTCAGGGCACGCGAGTTCTTCCTGGGCAGCAGTGCGAGTCCTTTGCTCATCAGCGAGAGTCCTCTCGGGGGCTTTGTGCAATGGGTTATATAGCTATGCCCCCCGAACCTTCTGGTACCCTCTTGAACCTTCTTACCACGCCCTGTGCCGCAGTGCCGCAGCGCCGCCGCCACCACCTCTGAGCCCTGATTGGCGGCTCGTGCTTACCGTCAGCTTCTGCCGCCCCTCCTTCGGCTCCGCCCCGACCCTCCTAGCCTGCCTCGTGTTAATTCGCCCAAAATGAACCAAAGTCAGCGCAAAGGGGCATGAGATGAGGGAAGCTGGAAAGTCGGTAGAAGTAGGGCCTATTCTCCTGACTCTACTCAACACAGAACTAACAATGGAAAAGGACTAAGCTCACAAATACTGAGAAATAACTACACGATCGTGAGGTTCCATGTTGCTTGTGTGACTAACTATGAGGGGGAAATTTTAACCTTTATTAGACTCACTGTACAAACTCAAAACCGCAACACTATATATGTATATATACCAGCAAAGGTACCTTTGCAAAGGTAGCAAAGGTATATATATATATATATATATATATATATATATATATATATATATATATATATATATATATATATATATATATATATATATGTCACGACAGGGGTTCATTGATGTCTCACCAGAAATGAGCAATTTCCTTTGGAGTGTATTAGTAATGGGAATTCAGTATAAATATTCAGTGTGCATACGCCGCAAATGGGTGCAGCTGGTAACCTCGATAACCTCATTCCATTCTATCAGCGAAGATTTCCAATCCATACTTGTTGTACCTCAGAAGTACTGCTCAGGAGTGAAGGTGATATTGTGAAAGCTCAGCTGGGAAACGGGTTTAGGCATGTTTTGGGCCTACAGCCTGATGGAAGATCACAAAATTATTTACAGACCAACCGACCACCTCTCGGCACCTATCCCTCTCCACATTGTTTATTCAGCTCCCGACTCTCCATCTCTCTCCGTACACCCCATAGCTTTCCTTTCAGCAATTTCCCACAGCATTTCATTCTGGTTTCCCATTCGATGATCCATATATCAGAAGTTTCAGTTTCACATTTCAAATCAGTTTCACTTTGAGATATCAGTTTAGATTCGTCATTGCAACTTGTGATGCGACGCGAATAGTGCACAGAAAAGGTCAACAAAATCGATTTTTGGAGGAAATTTTCTAAAGGGTCTGAGGTGTTTTTAGGGTCATAAAGAGGAAGAAACTCATAAAGACGACTGAAATATGCAGAACTGCGTGTCCTCCTGGAACAAACTCCCCCACTCTCTTCAATCCCACTCCTCCCTCCAGGTCTTTAAAACAGCTGTTCACCACCATCTCTTGTCTTCCCCCATCCAAAACCTTGATCTTTTCTACCCCCGCTAATTTCACCCCAGATCCACTTTTTTGAAATACCAACTTCTTTCCTGGAAGTCCTTGCAGTGTCCTTGTGTTTTATACTTCTCCCACCCCATCCTTCCCACACCTCCTCCCCCCAAACCCTCTCCCTCCCACAGATCTCCCAATGTCCCTGCTCTCGAATGTTGTGTTTGTGTGCTTCCCCTTCTCTCCCCATTTTGTCTACCGGTCCCCTTATTTTATATTTTGTGTGTCTGTTTGATTTTTTTTTTTGTGTGAAAAATGTTAGCTCTTTCACGAGCCTCGATTCTGTATACATTATAAAAATAAAAAAAAGTGTGTCAGACTGCAGTTTGAACATTTGAACTGATCTGTTTCATGTATATTTGACTGATTAGACTGTTCTTTTTCACCAAAGAACAACAATAAATTTAGTTGTTTGTTGCAGTTATCGTTCTTAAAATGTGCCCAACGTTTCTGGACCACTCTGTATGTATGTATATATTTATTGGCCCACCTTAGCTGACCGTATCGAGGCTGAAGGGCCGAAACGGGATGATGCTGAGGACCTCGACTGAGGACCCGGTCAGTGCGGCACACTTGTGACCAGGTGTGTTTTGAACTTATATTTGTGCTGGTGCTACCAGTGACTCCCAGGAAAGACTGGGTGGCGACCAGGAATAGGCTGGTGACGCTGGGGAGACAGCATCTGGGGCAGGTGGCCTTGTAAGCCATTTTGCCAAGCTGCATGGTTTGGATTGTGTGGCACTCATAATTTACAGTGTTGGTTAAAAGTAGAGAACACCCCAAGGGCTCTCCAAGAGGTGGGGCGGAATATTGTCCCAAACGGACAGATAAATGTGAATTTTTTTTTTGCATGAGTGTGTTTTTGTCTGTTGAGTGGTGTATGTTGTAAGGGTAGGTGGTTGGTTGGTGTTTGTGTGTGTGTGTGTGTGTGTGTGTGTGTGTGTGTTTGTGTGTGTATGAATGATTTGGTGTGTTTTGTTGGTGAGTGGTGAAGGGTATAAAGGTGGGTGTTTGAGTCTTCCACCATGTTTGTTTGGTGCTGTGGATTCTGGATGTGGAGGTGTTGTTGTTGTTGTTGTTGTTGTTGTTCGCACTGGCTGGGGGTGGGGGTATGTACGCATCCAGGTGCAGTTGCTGCATGTGGATGTGTACGTGCCCCTGCTGGCCCACCTTAGCTGACCATATCGAGGTTGAAGTGCCGAAACGGGATGATGCTGAGGACCTCGCCTGAGGACCCGGTCAGTGCGGCACACTTGTGACCAGGTGTGTTTTGAACTTATATATATATATATATATATATATATATATATATATATATATATATATATATATATATATATATATATATATATATATATATATTGTTACGGACACGGCTTGGATGTTGTTTGCCGAGCAGATGGCGCCGCGCCCGAACAGTTACCCCGACTAACCCGATTCCTGAACGTTGGCCAAAATCGCGCCACAGATATTCAATGGGGAAAAGACTAAAGCGAAGGATGTGAAGAAGAAGAAGACAGAAGTAGGGAATACGGATATAATTTATTTGCTATTTACAACCAAAAGTAACCAAGGAGAAGGAAGGATAATAAAATAATTTACAGAAGAAATCAGAGACACAGTGAAAATCGCTAGCTTATCTAAACAGGCTTAATTAATACCCTGGACAGAACAAACAAAGACGGACTCACACGGGGAATTGCAGAGTGGATTGGCTGGAAGGAGGTGGGTGGCTGGAGGGGGAGGAAGGCACGGAGCTGGCTGGAGCTTGATCCCGCACGGGACGTCGGGCTGGACCTCGACGGCCGCCGATGCCACCGATCCTGTCGTGTGCGCAGGGTAACGGGTCGGAGCTGCTTGGTGGAGCCAACCTGCCGGTGGGGGGTCTGGCGTGACGGGTTCTCTCTCCCTCTCTTGGCTCGCAGGACTCTCTTTTTGCTTGTCTGTGTTCTGATCTCCTCCCTCCTCGACTCTCTCTGGGGGCCTCTTCCTCGGGTTATATAAGCCCCACCCTTGACCCTTTTGCGAACCTCCCCCAAACGTTCTCTCTCCGCCCTCTAAAATGAACCCCTCGTTCTGGGTTGGTCGGCAAGGGCTGGTTCACTCCTCCCCTCTATGACGAGGTGGAGACACGCCCTTCTTCCCCGACCTTACCTCGTGGCCAATGGTGGTTTTGGGCGATTCGAGCTAGCCCCAGCCAAAGGGCAGCAATGGCGAATGAAGAAATGCAGCAAAGTGGACGGCAGATGAAATGCAGCAAAGTGGACGGCAGATGAAATGCAGCAAAGTGGACGGCAGATGAAGTGCAGCAAAGTGGCTAAACCTGGCACTTGGAAGATGCCATGTCGGAGGGATCTACTTTATTTAATGCAGTGCAATGGAGTGTCAATTAATGGAAGACACAGCCTTACACTAATACACATAATAAGGATATAACTACTGAACAGGGATATATGGTGTCCTTCGTGTATGTTTTATGGAATTAACTACGGGAACGCCCTTTTACCTTTACACAACAACAAATGCAGGAAGGAGGGTGACATTTTACCACAATTCATTACACAACAATAAAAAAAAAACATTCTCATATCCACAACACTGCACCCTCCTCCCCTTAGGCACGTCCCGGGCCTATGAACTTTAGCTTTTAGTGTGGCACGTAGGTGTAGTTCCCTCTACATCTAACCTGACCCTGAGGGCGACAGTTTTAAAACATAAATAAATATGTCCTGCTGCTCCATTGCACCCTGCCTAACAGATTCACGCCCACAGCTAACCGAATTGCGGAATTGTCTTCAAACTATACATTTACGGTGGGGGCGCATTATTTACAATGGCTCTACTTTTATTTACAAAACGCAACCCAGGACCTGTGATTGTTCTTTCTGGGGGGGAGGGAAGAGACAGTCTGCCCTGCATCGATGCACCATGAAGCACCCCAAATGCACCAATACACCATCAAGCACCAATCGGTGCACAGTCATTGCAGTTCAATAAAAAATAAAAACAACAAACCCTGGTGCTGGTCTTCCTCTTCGGCTCCCTCTGCTGGCTATTGTTATTTTCCTGTGGTTGTCATCTTCTTTGCTGGCGGCCTATTTGCAATAAAATAAAATGCACCCAACGTGTCCATTTCTTTTATTTATGGCCCACAGGGCCGACTAGGGGTGGTTCACCTGTGGGGCATCGGCGCCCTGTGACCAAGGTCCGCCAGCAAGATCTCGTGCCTTCATGGCCGGTTCCAGCAGAGGGGCCATGCCCCAACCCATGGGGTCCATCAGTGGTGCTCAGCCACAGACATGTGGTCCATAAGGTGGTGCATCGATGCAGACAGCTGGTTCCGGGAGTTTCGGGCGCACAATGGCGGACTCCCGCACGCTCCCCTCGGCGCCCAGTGGCGCACAGTCCTCGTGTGGGAGACAAGGGGGGGAAAAAGACAGGTGAGCGAGGGGTAAGGTCTCAAGGGTACACATCAAACAAGGCAATGCAAGGCGAAGTGCGTATGGAGAGCGAAGTGAGAAAAGCTCGTCCCTACCGTACGGCACCCCCCCCCCCTGTCACCTACTCTACTACCCTTGCCCTTACCCCATATTTACAAAATCTACACCTTTACAAATTCATCGCTAATGTCACGTCTTCCCCATATTTCCCCTATACCAAATTCGTCTCCACAATCCCTCTATCCAAAATTTGCCATCACCCAATTCATCATCAATCCTCATAAGGAGGAAGAGATGGAACATCAGCACAATGTCACACCCACGTCATGATGCGTCTCACAATCCAAACATTTGCATCAAAAATAATAAAAAACCAACAAACCATGGCATGGTGTGCAGTTCCGTTGTTACCTCAGGTGAGTGGATGCAGATGGTGCGAGGAGATCTCCATCCTAACTATCGTCTAAATGACATTAACACACTTTACACTACCCGGGGTCTTTCCCTGCCAAACCATTGGCCGACTTACACTATGGGTTCTAAAAACCAATTCCCATTGACCAAACTGTGGTGCTTCTCAATTTGGGGTCTCACTCCCCCGATTCATCTCCTGGTGCCCTTGCACAATTTCAGGGCTGAGTCGTGTAGCTCTCCCAGCAGGTCTACCCACCTGCACACCTCCACCACTGTAGTTGCCACCCGAGCTTACCTAGCTCCTTGACCTAACCTATATAACTGGGGAAGGCCCTCCTTGGTGCTTACCCCACTCGGTGCCCTCTCTGGCATTGGGCTACCCGGGTCCGTCCTCCGGATCCTCGGGCCCCATCCACAACAACTCTACCGGCTCCCAGAGCCCACCTGCGGCCTCACCTGGCCGACATCCTAACAGTGGCGGAGTGCTCAACCAACTACACACACACTAACAGGCTACACGCCCAGCCATTTCCATGACACTAATGCACCCATCCAAATACCATTCTTCCACCACGCACCACAGATGCCAATATCCAACCACAATTTACCTATACCCTCTACCTAACACTTACACTACCCTCCCCGGGTATTCGTGATGGGGTCCATCCTCCTTTCCCCCATCCACACCTTCGCACCATCCACTCCACTCCACAGTTTCCACCACACTCACTCCATACCATCCATTCCATACTCCATATATTCCACACAACCATTCTCCATACACCTGCAGTTGCACACCTGTGCAATCTCACCTGGTGCCACCTGCACCCTCCTTCCTCCCTGGACCATTTGGTCAACACAACACACATCAGCATCACTCACTCATACACTGCTCCATACACCTGTTCAGTTGCACACCTGTGCAATCTCAATCGTTCCTCACTCACTGCTCCATACACTTCCACGCTCAATACACTTTCGATTCTCAAACACACGGCATCATCTTATCTAACTACTCCCCTCTGGAACTTGCGCTTCCCAGTCGCCCCTTTAAACTATTGCACTCCCTCGTCATTATAATCCAAACTAATCTACCTGCGTCCCCACTACAGGTATCATTGTCACTACCTAACCTTACCGTTACCTATGGTCATCCTCTCTAGATCCCTACACACGATATCCTAACTCTCCCGGGCTAGTTGTCACTGCCAACCCCATAAACCTACTGCTCCTTTGCCCCCGCTTGTGAGGGATGGCAGAGTTGCCATCCCACCACATCGGGCATCTATCACTACAAATTTTGGTCACCAAATTCCAGCCAATTAAAAATTTGCCAATCACTGCCAATCCTTCTACCAATCCTTTGCCAATCATCAAATTTGGTTTTCAAATTCACTATTTTCAATTTCGGATCCAAAACACTATCATTATCAAAGTCCGCTATACTTGAGCCTCGGTGCGTCGTTATATTTTCAAAGCTCGGCTTCGCAAAGCCGAGCAATGAACGCGGGTGGTTTGGTCGCCTGCAGGTTGAATCCGTCCGGCATTCGGTTCAGGGGGGGCTTGGTCGGGCCGAGATTTCACGCACCATCTCGGCACGGTACCTTGCGGTCCCGGGCCCGATGACCGAGGCTCGCCCGGTCGGAACCCCGTCCCCACGAGGGGGCACCGTTCCGCTTCCTCTTACCCGCCCCTGAACCGGACCGGTCACCTTGCCCGACAAGGCCCGGACTCGACCGTGCGGGGCCTAGCATCCAACAAAGCGTGCCGCGCACCGAGCGCCCGCGTCGGCTATCCGTCACCCTAACTGCTAACCCGGTTAACGTCGACGCCTTACTCGCATGCCCACACGCACACGCGACCCTTTCCACACTCATAAAACCCGGCGCCTCGGCGCTTCCAGTGCATCCCACACACTCCGTCCATTCCACCACCGCACTCCCTGTTACACACCACACCTCTCACGCATACTCGCCGTTCGCACACTCCCTTAACACACCTCGCGCACCATCTTGCGCACTCTCCCTCGGTACGTACTCCGTACCACTCACCATGGGCGTGCACTCTTGCATCCACCCACTAACGCGCTCAGATGGGCTCTCCCACACCCGCGCCACAACCAACTCAGGTGTGCTTTCTCGCACACCCTCGCCGTTCAGCCCATACGTGCATCCTCGCACCCGCTCCACCACCAACTCACTCCTCGTGTCACACTCCGTACACCCCGACGTGCATTCTCGCTCGCACTCAGTTTCACTCCCACACTTTATAACACACCCACTCGCCAACGCACACTTTTTCCTCACACGCGCGCCATTTCCACTCACACGGGACCCTTCACCAACGCCCGGGTGCCATATTGACCCCAATCGCGCGACAATTCTCTTCGCGCCAAACCCCCTCTTACAAAATCTCCCGGCAGCACATACAGCCCGTCTCACCTTCGGGGTTCTTCTTCCTCCCTGCACCAACACCTGCAAATCTTTATAAGGATTTTAAAGCACAGCATCGTGATGTGAGCACGGACTTTGAACAGTTTCCATTCCTTCCTCCGATACCTGGGCTACCTCCGTCGTCTCTTCAATTTTAACTATACCCATTATTTATTTTTCTTTATTCACCACGAGGACCGCTGGCTTTAATAAAATTCCCTCTACCTCAGCGGTCGCCGGCTGCCCCATACCCCGGGTCGCGATCTCTGTACCCGTCATTTTACCCGTGCTTTTCTCCACTTCGCTCAACCAGTGCTCCTCGACCCGCTTTACCTCCTCGTGCACCCGTGGGACCTGCTCGCCCAACCTGCGGTCTCTGTCCCTCTCCAACCCCTCATTAATTTCTTTGGCTTGGCCAACCATGCCCCCCAGTTTGTCCCCTAATCTGCTTCTGAATCCCTCAAATTTGCTTCCGAGCCCCTCAAATTTATTGTTCATACGTTCACTGGTACCCCTTGCTTCGTCCCTCATTGCCCCCATCATTCTGCTTTCCATTTTCTCACTATCAGCCCTCCTTCTGTCTTCCATTTCTTCACCCGACTTAACCATAAGGGCCCTCATTTCAGCCAGAAATAATTGCATGTCTTCCACCGTTGGTACAAAGGGCGCGGCTCTATTTGGTGCCGCTGCAACCACGTGCGCGAGGGCGCCATTTTGTGCACCTGATTTCCCCACAACCACGTTCCCATTGCTCTCCTCCTCCATTTCTTCCCTCTGGTCCTGGGTTACCCCTAACCCCTCTTCTATTTCCCCCACCGGCATCCCGTCGCCTTGACTATCCATGGCATGATTTTAAATTTAGGATGTTAAAAATAATAATCTCGGGCCACTCGTAATTTGAGCGCGCTAAGCGCTTCAGGTCCGAATCTCGCTCCCGACACCAATTGTTACGGAACCCAACGTCGGCCTCGGATCCCTTCTCGAGGGGGGACTAGTCCCCTCGTTTGTGACTGTCCGACGTGAGTCCTGAAGCTGCACAAGTTCCCTCCAGAGGCAGGTGAGCAGCTTCGTTCGCGACCACGGATAAAATGTTAATTTGCCGAGCGGATGGCAGCCACGGCACGAACCGTTAACAGCAACTAGACCCGATTCTCAAACGTTGGCCCAAATCGCGCCACAGGTTTTCAATGAGGGAAAAGACAACAACGACGGATGTAGAGGAAAGAAAGGCAAAGGGTAAGAAATACAAATATGATTTATTTACTATTTACACAATTGAAAGCAACCAAGGAGTAGGAAGAGATAATAAAATAAAAACAGAAGAAGAAGAAGCGGACACAGTGAAAATGCTAGCTTATCTATTACAGTCTTAATTAACCCAGGGACAGCACAAACAAAGACAGACTCACACGGGGAATTGCAGAGTGGATTGGCTGGAAGGAGGAATGGGAAGGCCCAGGCCACTTTAGGCGTCGAGGTCCGGCTCCAGGAGTCGACTCGTGTTCTTGGCGGGAAAACCTTGGTGTCCAGCGGCACGTATCGTTCACCGCGAGCGGATGGGCGCTTCGTGCTGGACTCCGGGCTCCTCAGCTCCACTCCAGCGCCACTTCACGCCACACTCAACGTCCTTCCCTTACGCAACTCAGCAACTCTCCAGCGCAACTCTCCTTCTTCAGCCACTCTTGAACCCTCTCACTTAACTCTCTTTCTTGACGCATGCGCACGCGTTTTATAGCACGCCTCGACCTCTCTCCGTGAGCTCTCTGGGCACGCCTACCGGGTCGCTTACTGCCGTGCCGGTTGGCTCGCACGGCCTCTTTTGGCTCCGCCCTTGATGACGAGGGGCGGCCAACGCCCTGGATTCGGCGGCTCCTCCCCCTTCTTCTCCGAGCCCACCTCGTGGCTAATGGAGTCGCGGTGAAAACCGCCAAGCAGCTGCGGCGAAAACCGCAAGCCCAAAGAACAGCGGACTGCAGCAAACCACGCAGAGGAATTTGGTAATGCGGCTGACAAAAGGGGTCCCATGGAGGTTCTGGGGAAATTGAAAGGGGATACTACCTTGTTTGAATTCGATGCAATGCAGTGTTAACTAGTTGGAAACAGAGCCTTAACCTAATACACAGAATAAGGAAATAACTACCAACAAGGAGGAAATCTATGATTTGGCTCCGTGATGGTATATGACCTAACTAAGGGATGCCCTTTGACCTTTATACACAACAACTGGAGGAAGGAGGGTGATATTTTACAATTTATTACACAATAAAAAAAACACAATTCCCATATCCACAACAATATCTTAACGGAAAAGAAAAAGCGAATTTTTAATATATGTCGACATTTTCCCCAACTGTTATTTTAGGCAGTGTATTTTCGTGTATCATCGTGGCGCGATTTTAAAAAATATATCTCTGCATTTTCCCTCGTGTGCGTGAATGTTCTCAATTATTTCTGACACCGAGTCTAAAACCATCGATAAATATTAAATCAGATGGTGAATTCGAGATAGAATCGTGAGGGTGACTCAATGAATGGGCTTTATTTTACAGGCCTTTGAGAATTCATTTCGTTCTATAAACGGAAACTTTCATGGGATTCTCTTCCCGTTTTTTTTCAACCGAGTCTAAAACTATGTTAGCGACTGTTAAAAATGAAATGATATATCGAATTAGAGTTGAAATAAACCTGTGTGAGAGAGAAAGGAAGCACGGGCCTAACTAAACAGGCCTCAAAGCTATTCGAGTTAATAAAATGGTGGATATTTGTTTACATGAAGCCTCTCCAAGAATGGGTGGAGCTACTCTGTAAACGGAGTAAGCCACACCCCCGGAGACAGACAGACAAGACAGACTCACCATAGCCTATTATAATGTATATATATATATATATATATATATATATATATATATATATATATATATATATATATATATATATATATATATATATATATCTATATATATATATATATATATATATATATATATATATATATATATATATATATATATATATATATATATATATACTTGGCATTTAATATGGAATATTTTTTTTGTGGGGGTGAACTTACTTTTCAAGATGTCTTAGAACCAAAAGTTCATTGGAATTATGTTGAAATTATTCTAGATTTTGTTAATATGACCTTTAAAAGAAACAAAAACCACATTTGACATTTCGAAGCAAATAAATTGATCCTTGAAAGTGATGTAAACTGATATCGAACTCCATTCACAGACAGTACTGTGTTAAACTTCTGTACGTTTTCCAGAAGTATCTCTTTATTTTGCACATTAGCCAAAATTTTTTTTAACAAAAACAAAAGTTAAATTACGACTGGGATTACGGACAGTAAAATTACAGTTCAGTACTTCGTGTGACACCCACGAGCATTCAGGAGAGCACGTACACGTTGAGGCATGCTGTTCACGAGATTTGCCAAGGTTTGGACAGGAATCACTTGCCATGCAGTGACAATAGTCTGCTGCAATTCACGCACAGAGGTCGGCTGGTCGGCTGCTGGTCCAAGTTGTCGATTTGACGCGTTAATTCTGCCCACAAGTTCTCTATCGGATTCATATCCGGGGACATGGCAGGCCACTCCATATGCTCTACACCATGGTCAGCAAGAAAGTGTTGGATCATGCGAGCACGATGAGGCCGTGCATTGTCATCTTGGAAGACAAAGTTTCCTCGAAAGGCTGCACGAGCAAATGGAAGCAATGTTTCTTCCAGAATGACCCTGTACTTGAACTGGTTCAGGTTTCCATTCAGAACAACCAGGTCAGTTTTGCCCCCTGCATGAAAAGCAGCCCAAACGGTAACCCCACCACCTCCAGCTTGGAATCTTGGCACTATACAATCTTCGTTGTGGGCTTCATGCACTTGTCTGCGCACTCGGACGTGGCCATCTTGACGATAGACCAGAAATCTAGACTCGTCACTGAAGGTCACGTGATTCCAGTGTCCTGGCTGCCATTGACGGTGCTCTCTGGCCCACTGCAATCGGCGCTGGCTGTGTTGTCTGGTCAGGCGTGGCTTTCTCAGGGGACGCCTGGCACGATAGCCTGCTTGAACCAGTCATTGGTTGACTAGCCTTCTGGATACAGGCACATTTGTCAGTTGCTGCCACTCAGCCGTAAGCCGATTAGCTGACTTGGTACGGCCATTGCAGACTAACCGGTGCAGCTGGCGATCATCTCTCCTTGTGGTTCTGCGTGGACGTCCTGGCCTCGGTATTGGAGTAGGGACACCCCTCTGAGCATTTCGTTTCAGGATCTTTGACACCTGACCTTGAGTGATGCCATACTGCCGAGCAATAGCACGCTGTTTCATGCCAGAATTTCGTAAAGCCACCACTCCATGACAAACAGCATTGTCAAGTTGACGGACCATCTCCAGAGGAAGCGGCAATAACTTTTGTAGACGTGCAGCAGTTGTTTTCCACTAATACAGAACGCAACAACCCTTATATACCCGATTGTGAAGCCAATCGTCAAATGTACCTGTCCTTACATTTTGTCACGCCACCTGTGATATAATCCTGTTATTGACTTCTTGCTGCGAAAGACAATCAGTGACATGGTTCTTTCAACAAAGAAATCACCGAAGGGTAAAAGAAACTCACCAGATTGATATACTGAGTTCAGAAAGTAAACCCAAGTCAAGAAAAAAAAAAATTCCATATTAAATGCCAAGTCTGTGTATAGATATACGTATATATACAGACTTGGCATTTAATATGGAATATTTTTTTCCACGGCATTTAATATGGAATATATTTTTCCATATATATATATGTATACACCTGTGATGTCTACATTTTCCTGTTTGTTTCAAAATCGGGATAGTGTTGTACTATTGTGTGTGTGATTGCGATTTATAAACATGAATATGTGTGCTCCCAGAGATCTAGAAGGTCTGGTATATGTATATATATATATATATATAGTATATACCCATACAAACCCAGTTGGTGCAATACATCCCATCACGGTCATGTTCATAGAAACCCCTAAAGCAAACTGTTTGATCGTTTCAATCTGATCTTTCGATTTCACTTAAGCCTGAACATTTCATGGGCGTTCGAGGCGGATTGACACTGAGGGCCTCGTTGCCTTGTTTACACCTGTGAAGTGTCGAGCGCGAGCGTTTATCTGACAATTCCTCCCTCGCGACCCCTCGGCGTCGATACGACCGAACGCAACAACGCGCAGCTTGGCCCCATGTCCCCAATTTGTGGTCAACACTATTTCCTCCTTCACCAGCAAGACCAACCGCATGTTTAAGACAAGAATAATTGAAGAATGTTTTCTGCAGGTAAACGGTTGTTTTTCCCCCGGCTGCATCGAACAGAAAAGCATCATCTGAAGAGCGTGTTTTGCGTCTCGTGTCTCATGAGCAGGAACACGGACGGCGGCACTGAAGTTGTCTGAACTTATGTTTGTATTGGGAACCACCATTATCGAGCTTGGGCACAACTCGTGTCAAACTGTCAAAGTGGCCGAAAATGTCGGACGTGCGACTTCCATCAGCTGCTCGTCACGGGCGTCCTTCGGAGCGGGAGCGGGAGCGTGCGCGGCCACCCGCCGGCGGCCCGGCGCTACCCGTGGCCCCGCCCCTCGGCCTCTTGGCCCCGCCCCGCGGCCCCTTGTCCCCGCCCCGCGGCCCCTTGGCTCCTCCCCCAAGAGCGCGCGCGCGGCGTGGGCGCCGCAGCTCTGATGAATATTGATCTCTTGCTAATTACAACTTCCCGGCGTGCCTCGGTAATGAGGGCATGCGCAGTGAACTCAATCAGCCATTTTTACACTCCGAGAGGACGGGAAATAATAATTAGCGCAGTCCGAGAGTGCGCCGGGACGCTCGCTCGGGCCGAGGCGCTCTTCGAAGGGGGTTAAGGTACCGGCAGGGCCCGGCAAGGAGCGGCCCCGCGGGCGCCACGAGCTCCGAACCGGGGACGAAGCGCCGGAATAGGGCGAACGAGGCGGAGAGACGGACGGCGCACCGGCATCTCGGGCGCGTTCGCCATCCGAGGGCGACGGTGCGGGAGCGTCCGCGGGTCCCGGCGTGTACCCGCACCAAGTGACCGTCGACGCAAAAGTCTCCGGTACGAACTTCGATTCGCCGCGGACGGGGGTGGGGGGACGTGGTGCGGGTGTGTAAGCGCGGCGCACCGTGCCGATCGTCCGGCGAATCGCCTCCCGGGGTTCGCTGCCGGTTGTACGTGAGGTAATGGTGGTGTTGATCTGCTCCGAACACGACGACCCGCGCCGCGTTTCGCGAATCGCGATCCCTCGGTCTCTTTCCCGACGCACGGCGCGCGGGCTCCGGGCGGCTCGACCGCTTCGTCCCGTCCCGTCTCGTCCCGTTACCGTCCATCCGTCCGTCCCAATCATCCTCCCTCCTCCCTTTCCTCAGCCAAACCTCCCGTGCCGACGCTTCTGCTTCGTGTACGTTTTGCTTCCTTTATGCAGCTCTTTTTGTCTCCTCCTCTTGCGCGTTCGTCTTTCTTCACAAACAAACGTCCTATCGATCCAATTCTCATTCACTTCGACATTTGTACACTTCACCTATTTATATATTTATATATTTATTTATTTAAATTTAAGAAAAGAATAAGTATCATCGACCTGTCACTCACGGGGAGGGGCGGAGCTTGGAGGAGGTGAACAGAGCGGGGCCTTCATGAACGTGGCCATAAATCCCAGCATCCGAAATGCAAAGCATCCTATGGAGGCTCTCGCTCTTAAATCGCTCTTGGAACAGCAGACGTTGTGCCATTGTAATTACAATACACGTCCTGTAGTTGTACTTTCATTAGAACGCACTCAACACGTGACCTGGCCCAAAGTGGCTTCCACGTTGTTTATCATCACTGCACACATTGTCATGTGGGTATGTATGTAGTACAGTGTCCGTATTGTCTTTGGCGGGTTTCTGGACTCGTTGTGCTTCTGTTTGCCTTGCTCAGGTTTCAGGTGAACCTTCGCTCGGCTTACCTGGTCACGGTTTTCAAACCAGGATTGGCCCCTCCTTCCCTGTGCGCTATCTATTGGCAAACGCTGACCTGGGATTTTCAACCTGTACTGCATAATACAAATAATAATACTAGTAATTAATTTTCATGGATCTGTTTTAATCGAGTAACTTTTATGAGGGACATCGTCAAAAAGTCAAAAATGTGGTCTGCGTGGTTAATTTTGTGCAAAATAACGCATAGGTTTGATCTTAACCTGTAAGTGTGGGAACATATCTCACAATAAGCAAGAAACATTTTGCAATTTCTTCGACGGACGATTGAAATAATTTATGTCCAAAAATCAATATGATGCAAAAATTTTAAAAAAAAAAGAAGTATCAGTGAAAATGGCAGATTTACCTCGCATTACACTCGGTGATGGCAAAACGTACAATGATGAAATTGAAGCACGACCAGAGATGTAACTTCTATTTTGTGAATCCGCTTATTGCTTAAAACCAAGAATGAGATCCTCAAATGTGCTCCGAAGAATAAGCGAATGACGAAATGATAATGAGGGCCTTTATGGTAGCATTTGTGGTACCATGGTCTTTATGATAAATGAGCAGATATTCGAAATCCTACGTTTGCTGCTGCTTCTGCTGAGCCCCCTTTAGCGTGCCGACATGTTTTGTAGGTTTTGGGGACATCTTGACACAAAACAAACTGTGCGAGGACACCGTCCGCGCACTACTTGTACGCTATTCTTTTGTCTGCGTCGCGTTGTGTACCACCGGTGCTCGTGCATGTCTTGAGTCCCACGAGCGTGAGTGTGGTCGTCGTCCTCGTCCAGACGTGCAGACATCATGTCACATCGTTGGAAGGGTTTTTTGTAAAATTGTAAATTCTATTATTTTCACCATTCCTGGAATAACAATGGAAACTATTATTTATTTTCTGAATTTTTGGCATTTGCTCTTCTTTTGTGAACATTGCAATACAGTATGTTGATATTTCAAAAAAAAAAAAAAAAAAAAAAATTATATCTGCTGTATGACGTACTCTTGGATTGAAAAAAAAAAATTTATAATCGAATATGTCCAAACTCTAGAATCCTCATCTGTGCTTAACATTTTTTGTGGACACATTGTCAAGGAAAATGTTGCTTAACGTTTTCCTTGCCTCAACTATTTTGTACTTTGTTTGTGACAATAACCTGACACCGTAACTCATGCACGTATCTCGTACATATTTGTTGGTGAGATGCATGTGCGCAGACAAGTGTAAATGCTTATTTAAGGTGTGTAGAATAGTTATTATAAGCAAAGGTAGAAATGTTCTATCAAATGTATTGTGCAGAATAGCCAAAAATTTGATAAAACGGCTGCAGAACACCGATCGATGTCTGTCTGTGAGAGGGTCGTGAATAATTTCTTCCCAATTAGTGGATATACCCGTCGAGGAAAGGGTGATGGGATGGGAGGACCAGAGAACAACATCAACAATCCTGTGACTAACACAAAAATGGACAAGGATGGTGTCTGAGTGCAGCAGATTTGATTGGTTGAAATTATGTACATTTCCGTAATTATTTTTTTTTAACAAGTACTTATAAATGGAAGAGTTTTGAAAGTGCCAATAAGCGGATGTGTGTTCTACATTGATAAAGTATATAATTCAATAGAAACAAGAAAAAGAGCAATCGGATTGCAAACCCTTGCCAGGATGTATTTTCAGTGGTTTTTAAGGCTTTTGTGTTAAAACAAATATGGCGGCCGAACCACGTGACTGATATCATTATTTTTTTTCGAAAATAATTTATTCATAGATTATGCTCAAGAAATTTCATCTTGATCAGATGAAGTTTTGTATTTGTCAAATTATGACGTCATAATGGAGGGACCTATGACATCATCATTAACATATTTTATTCCCCATGGAGAGTTCTTTACAATGAGCCATGTCTAATTTTTTTCTGTTCAGCGCTTTCTGAGATATGGAGGTGCAAAGTTTTTCAGTTTTTCCAAGATGGTGGCTGAACCACGTTACCGATGACGTCATCATTATTCTTTTTCTCCACCAGTTTATGCCGACATGGCACTCAAGAAATTTCATCTTCATCGGATGAAGTTTTGTACTTGTCGAATTAGGACGTCATAATGGAGGCACCAATGACATCAGCATTAAAAATATATATAACCACCTTTAGAGGCCATTTTTCCCCGCAAAGCGGGGGTTGGCCTTTTTCGGGAACCGTGGTTGTTGTTGTTTTTTGGTACCCTTTTTGAAGCAATGTTTTACGGCCGGATGCCCTTCCTGACGCGAACCCTTTTTGCCGCCTTTTAACGACAAACAGGGAATTACCAGTGAACTGGTACTCAATTAGCCGACCTCGGAAGGATGACAGGCTGAGTCAACCCCCCTGGCGTTAATTCAGCGATCGACCGGGATTCGAACCCAGGATCCTTGGATCCTAAGCCGGCACCTTAGCCGCTAGCCCATCACCAGGGTTTCAACATCATCATTAACATATTTTATTCCCCATGGGGAGTTCTTTACAATTAGCCATGTCAATTTATTTATATTCAGCACTTTTGGAGATAGAGGTGCAAAGTTTTCGATTTTTCCAAGATGGTGGCCGAACCACGTGACCTATGACGTCATAATTATCATTAAAAAATTGTAAAGGTGGAGTTGCACCTATGGTGAAAATTTCCTGTCGATCGGACCAACGGTTGCAGAGAAAATTATATTTATTCTGTGCGGACAAACAAACAAACAAAGAAACGGACTCAAATGCAATACCCTCTCCTCTCGTGAGGGTAATAAAATAAATATTTTGAAGGTTGTAGAAACTTTTTTTTTTCCCGGAAGTTTGCCGCCGTTGATGCAACGTCTTTTACATCACCCTATCTAGCGCGTTATATTAGCTCTTTTATGCCTGTATTTATTTTATGCCGTTATATCTTATTTTAGTTACTTGCCGTAACTAAAAACAGCAAGTTTCCTGTTTGGAATTTTTTTCAATTTTGTTTGACAAAGACAGACAGACATACAGAGTAAAAAGAAATAAATAAATAATCTCCACATGCATTTCCATGTACACGATCGGGACGAGATTCCATAAATTTTGCTAAAGTACTGCTAAACTACAGGTTCGTGTTCAAAATATAACGTTCAATTGAAATGAAGTAGTTCCTCAGTCATAAGCTGACGTTTGCAGACAGACGTATTGAACCACTTGCTTAACCCCTCTTTTTGCTTCGCATGCACGTGGGGTAACAACACCACATACCATGATGGCTTGGATTGAAGCGCTGCTCACTGGAATGCCGTGACATCAACTGGCATCGACTTGAGAAAATATTACTTTTTATGGGGCTGAGCAGAATAACTGCAGATCAAGTAGATGCTGTAAGAGGTTATATATGATAATAGAGGTGGGTGATGATGCACGAAGCAGGGAGAGAGATAATAGGAAACGAAACAGACACCATCGTATTCGTGATCTCAATAGTTGAGAACAATGGTTTATTTTATTTATTTTTTGGCTTCATGACGCGTGTAGTTTCATATCTACCCCATTTTAATACTTCCCACAGTTTTGGTATCGACGACATTTTTGTTATGCACGTCTGCTTCCTTGCCTTATCCACAGCTTTGCTGTTTTCTTCTGCCCATACAAATGCGACAACCGTGCATGTGGTTGTCTATCCTCTTCCAAACCTCACCAAATGCCTTTGCGACTTCCTCCGTCAACTGCATCTGGTTTCTATTCCTCCGTGTTGTGCCCATTCCTGATCGTCATCCTCACAATTCACATAAATGCTTCTGTACTCCTGCCACTGATCATCACCCAAACTCCTGGTTTCCTTGGTAAGTTTCTCATGTTTCTGCCTCTGCCTTTGCTTCTTCTTTTTCGTTTGTATGCAACACAGGGCTGTGGAGTAGCATCATTGGCTGAGGGAATGGCCGTGCTGCTGATGAAATGCCCTCTGGTTAGGGCAGGAATTTAGAATTTGGCCACGGTGCCGGCGATATCTCACCTACACATGGCGCAGGTAAAAATTCTGTTACCTCTGGTTAGGGCAGAAGGGGGAGGGGGAGGGGGGGAGAAGGGAAGGGAAGGGAAGGGGGTTCATATATATATATGCTGGTGGGTGAATGTGGCGTTCATCACGTTTCTGAGTTGAGTGTGATGTCATTCAGGACGAAGAAGCCGTACTACCAACTTTGTACACTTCCGGAATTGTTTGATTTCGGGAGGAGGAGGGGGAAGGGAGGGGAGGGGAGGAGAGAGGGGGGAAGGGTTGGGGTGTGGGGGGAAGGGGAGGGGATGGGGGAGGCTGGAGAGGAAGGGGAGTGGCTTACGTTTCTGAGTGAATGTGGCTCACATTTCTGAGTTAAGTGTGATGCCGATAGGAAGAAGAAGAAGAAGCCGTTCTACCAAATTCGTACACTTCTGGAATTGTTTGATTTAGTTGTATTCAAATGTCTGGTAATTGTTTTGTATGTATTTATGCGAATGTGTATTTGTATATAAGTCATTAATTAAAAAAGGCTTTGGCACTATCGAGCTTTTAAAAAAAAAAACTTTTTTTTTTTTTTGTTAAACTCCTAAAAAACGAACTTTTTTTTCCAATTCTTTTTTTTCTATGTCCGAGCTACGGACATAGAAATCCCATGGAACAAATACCACGATAACACCACCAAACCCTGAAAAGGAAAACGGTATAGGTCAAAAAACAAAGAAATGGCAGGTCAAAGTTGTATCAATCTTTTTGAAACACCCTGTACTACTTTGCACGTGTATTAGAGCGTTCTTTTTCTACATTTGGAATAGTCTTTAGCATTTATGACAAAATAAACACCCCAAAAAAAATGTTCCCCTTACTCTGCCCGATGAAATTATATTTCTCAGTGCAATGTAAATCTTTGCGCCCCCCAACCCCATGCCCTCCCCCCCAACCTAAATTCATGGGTCCGCACCTGGACATGGACCAATTGCTCCGAATGTGCGATGGTTCTTCAATGGTCTTCCCTTGCAAGTGGCTCGGTAGATGGCCAATTACTTGGCTACCTTGTTCACCTGACGTGTACCCATCGGACTACATGCGTTGGTTTTAGCTGCTTGCCTTTTTATGTCTTGGTATGTCCGAACAATGCACCCAGTGGATGGTGTCGTGTGTTATGTTGTGTACTAGCGTTTCATGATCAATCTAATCATTACTGTTTTGAAGTATTGTGTAAAAGGTCTCGTGATTTTATTTTATTTATTCTGAGCACAGGGCAAAAGAGCTATCCTTGTGAAACGTATTTCTCTGCAATGTAGTTGGGCTGCTGTGGTTGGTGCTTTTCTGGTGAGGAGGTCTTCAGTTAATGGATGATATTGACCCTGTAATTGGAAAGTCTTTATATCAATGACTTGGCTCGTGGTGCTTCTTCTACAACACAGATGGATATGGATTTCATCGAGTCCTTTCTTTCCCTTGCAAGACGTGTTTGCACCTGATATGGGCATTGCTCCATTTGCTGTACAAATTAGAGAAGTGAATATAGAGGGTGTCCAGTCTTGTCTCGGTTTTAAAATAAAATTGCAACCAAACAGGACAGTGTGGTGCGTGTTGTGTATTACAGTACTGTGCAGACGTTTTGGTTTTGTTTAACTATTGTGGTGCTATTCCTCATTGAACATTTGTGGGAAGTTAGAAGTGTGCAATATCGAGATAATAATTCAAATTTCTATGAAAGTCAATTTAATATCAGTACCTTCAAGTAAATAAAATAAATTAGGAAATTGAAAGTTTTATTTTTGCTCTGCACATTATATTGCCATGTGCTATTAATATCCATTCACCACACAGAAAATGTGCAGGAAACAGTTTGTGGATTTTTGTACATTAAGTAATAAATTATCAAAACCAATATTGCAATAAAAGTTGCAAATTGGTGAATGTGAAATTAGTTTTCATCAACTTCAGAACAGCATGTGAATATTTCATCAACTTCAGAGGGTGTTCAGAATGGTGCCAAGGAAGCAACTTTCAACAGAACAGCGTGTGAAGATCCAAACTCTACGAGAAGGGCACACTGAAGAATAATCTTTGAAGAAAAGAGTTAAAAAATTTTTTTTACTTCTTTGAAGAAAATAGCAGAAAAGCTGAAGATCTGTAATGGTGTGAGGTACATGTTGCAACACCTAAAACAAGCCGTCTCGGTGCAAGAAAAGGCCAGGGAGATCGAGAAGAACCTCTCCAAGGCAAGACAAGCACTTGAAGTTGTTTAGCTTACTCGATGGAAGAATATCAAGTCATCAGCTGACAAATGAAATGAGAGCAGGCCTGAACATTAACATTTTATCCAACACTGTGCAAAATGCTGATTGTGCAGACTGCATAAAAGAGTTGCGGCAAAGAAACCACTGCATAAGGTGAAAACACTGAAACGGAATAATCAACAATGACTGATTAAAGTAGATCAGTAGCTGAAGTATAAGCCTGGTGTTGGGCTAGAGGCTAGGGTGCCGGCTTAGGATCCTAGGATCCTGGGTTCGAATCCCGGTCGATCGCTGAATTAACGCCAGGGGGGTTGACTCAGCCTGTCATCCTTCCGAGGTCGGCTAATTGAGTACCAGTTCACTGGTAATTCCCTGTTTGTCGTTAAAGGCGGCAAAAAGGGTTGGCGTCAGGAAGGGCATCCGGCCGTAAAACATTGCTTCAAAAAGGGGACCGAAAAACAACAACAACCACGGTTCCCGAAAAAGGCCAACCCCCGTTTTGCGGGGAAAAATGGCCTCTAAAGGTGGTTATATATATATATATAGTAGCTGAATTATAGAGCATGATGCGTTAAAATTGTAGCATTGCTTGTAGTTTTTTTTTTGTGTGATGTGACATGATAATTGATAACGGTTGATCTCTATGAAGAGTTGGCAAAGTATTGTGTATGGTAATTGCATTACTGGACATGCTTGTTTAAATGCCTTGATGCTAAAATAAGTTTTGGTGGCTTTTCTAGTAAGCAATACATGGCTGCTAGTAACACCATTGCTTAAGAGCACGGCTGTGCCGCTAATGTCTAACATATAAATGGAGACAGCCCTAACCTAAAAGTAGCTCTGTGTTCTGATAGGCTAGAATTTTGCATAATGTGCTGGTGATAACTTGCCTACACTTTGCTGAAATCCTGGGATATTTTACGACTACTACAACTACAACTAATTTAATAACATCTTTGTGGGGTGTTTGCTGGGTAGTTTGAGTTTGTCACTGATTGAGGTGGGCCAGCAGAGGCATAAACATGGAAATGACATGCAACAAAAGTTTTATGCCCATTTCCCCTATTTTATTTATTTATTATACACCCGGAATAAACCCGAAATTTATTTATAACCTTTGAACCTCTTTAAATCTTTATTTAAATTGAATTGCATACTGTAGAATGGAAATCGCCTTCCAAATACTTCCAGGAACCTAGCTTTCTGGGGGGAGAGGAGGATACGTTCCTGGAAAATGCTGCGAATGTCGAATCTGTGAATGTGGGGCCATTGATTCGATGGGAAAAGGGGGGATAGGTTCCTGGCGGTTCGTGATTCAAAAGGGAAAATCAAAAATCCCACGAAAAACTGTGAATACGCAAAGCACAGGGCCATGAATGTCGAAACAGGTCAGAAAAACCACAACCACAAAAATCACAAAAAACGCCGTGAAAAGAATGTCGAATCGCGTGATGGGGGATGGTTTATGTGCATGTGCAGCTGCTTTGAGTGACATGTGGAAGATGCTTTAAGAACTGTTGTGCTTGGCCGGTGGGAAATTGTTTATATGTGTGGCTGGAAGTGGTTTTGTGAATGACACCATGGAAGATGGTTTTAGAAGTGTCATATGTGCAGCTGGCGGGAGATTTTTTTTTTTTCTTCTTCTATTTGTGCCCGTGAAAAACTACGAATACGCAAACCACCGGGCTGCAAATGTAGAAGCGGGTCGCGTTTTATCAACCGTGAATACGTGTGTCTGAGAATGTTGGGACCGCGAATGTCGAGGTCCGACGATATCTATATCTATCTATATATATATATATATATATATATATATATATATATATATATATATATATTGTTACGGACACGGCTTCAGATGTTGCTTGACCGAGCGGAATGGCCGCCGTGTTCGCACAGTTTACCCGATTACCCCCAACTCACCCGATTCCACCCGACGTTGACCAAATCGCGCTATGCTAAATCAATGATTGGAAAGGACACAACGACTGGGATAAATGAAACGACGCAAGGGGTACAGTTCTCAAGACCTCCGGAGGAGGATATAATTAGTGGTGGAGAAAAGGGGTAGATTACAAGGTAATGAGGTAAAGACACAGAAGAGATAGGCACTTAGACACAATCTTATCTCTCCCAGACAGACCACAGACAAACGGAACAAGACTGACTTACACAGGGATTGATGGCAGGGAAGGACAGGCAGTCGATAGCACAAGGTGCACCTTGGCTCAGGGACAGGATAAAGCACGGTCCAGTCCAGAGATGCGGGGAGGTGTCACAGTGCTCGGAGGTGGCGTCCTTCTCTCTCCAAGCTCAGGGCGCATCTGACGTCACCTCCCTCTTCCTGCGCATGCTCAGCGGGGAGTCACACGCCCTCGGCTCGTTGGCTCCGCCCCAGATGGGACCGGTCCGCCGCTTCTATTGGGTGCGGGGGTTACCGGGCTCTGCCCTTGACGAGGAGCTGACAGCGAGCCCCTACTTGATAACCCCGTCGAGCACATGCTCGATGGCGGCTCGTTGGAAAGGCCTGGTGCACTCCCAACACCCCCTACCAACCAAGCCGGAGTGAGGACGCACACTCCCCGCGCCGCCGCCGTTGTTGTTGTTGTTGTTGTTGTTGTTGCTGAACCGTGAGGAAGAGCTGCGGGGAGGTATTGGGAGGTCCTAAACTTCCTAACGGTGCCATACAATCACATTCTGGTGCAACGAAGAGTCAGAATTAATGTAAACGAGTCCTTAACTGACATAGACTAAGAATAACTAGCAAGATGTCCTATAGTTGTCTTACATGAGATGCGGTGGACCTGGATGCGACATTTAATGGGGGAAATAGGGGGAGGTCGGGTCTACAGAGTGTTGTTTACAGAAAATGGGACTAGGGAATGGGGGGATTGGGGATAGTTGGGAAGTATTGAGGAAATAGGGGAATATTTACAAGCGGATATGGATGGATGTAAATCCCATATCCGCAACAATATCTATCAGCAGAAGTACCCGGCATTGCGGGGAGGGGAGGCCAGAAAGGAAGGGGTAGGGAGGGAGGGGGGGACGGGAGAGAGTAGGGTGAAGGGAGGGGGGGAGGGATGGGAGTAGAGGGGGGAGGGGGAGGGATGGGAGGGGGAGAGGAAGGGGGGAGGGAAGGGGTAGGGGGGAAAGGGAGGAGCATGGGGGAAAGGGAGGGGGATGGGGAAGGGGTAGGGCAGAAAGGAAGGGGTAGGGGGGAAAGGGAGGGGGTAGGGTGGAGGGGGAGGGGGAGGGGGGAAAGGGAAGGGGAGGAGGGAAGGGGAGGGGAGGGATATAGATGGTTACTGGCAATTGATCACATCCAGAAATGATGTAATCCACACAATTTATGTACTTTACATAACGTTAATAGGAATACATGGCCGTGTAGATGGGAAATACAGTTTGTTTGAAATAAATCACAAATATCAGCTGAAAGTGAAAAATAACCTATGTGGTGTGAATGGCAATGTTCCTTGCTGAAATGTGAAAAAACTGAATTACGTGCGAACGCATAACTGTGAGATTATGGCGGCAAAGTTGGAACATCACGTGATCCTAGCAGAAGTACCCGGCATTGCCGGGTGGGGGAGGGGAGACCCGTACATTCCCAACCCGTACATTCGCCCTCTCGACTCAAGCTCGTATTCGAAATCGAAAGGGGAAAGGGGAAATCCTTCGTATTCGAATTCGTAAACACGAAATATGAATTAAAATTTAATTCATATCGCACAAAATCGACACAAAACACGGTCGCATAAAGGTGAAAAATGCAATGGCTTTTCGCCCTGAATCACGTGCAAACGTGCGACGGGATGGAACATCACGTGATCGCTCTGAGCGAATCAGCGAGCTGCACGCACTGGCTGAGATTAGCGGGTACTTCGCTGAAATGCGCTAGGGTAAATATGAATAAAAAATATGGATCTCGTCAAATATGGTCTCAGCCATGTTCGTCCCAGGCTCAATGGCCATGTCTATGCCAAATATCAAGCACGTGAGCCTCTCCGTTTCGGAGTCTATCGGTAACATCACACACACACACACACACACACACACACACACACACACACACACACACACACACACACACACACACACACACACACACACACACACACACACACTGTGTTTTATATATATATATATATATATATGTATATATATATATGTATATATGTATATATGTATATATATGTTGTGGATATGAGAATTGTGTTTTTTTATTGTGTAGTAAATGGTAAAATATCACCCTCCTTCCTCCAGTTGTGTATAAAGGTCAAAAGGGCGTCCCTTAGTTAGGTCATATACAATCACGTTAGCCAATCATAGATTTCCTCCTTGTTGGTAGTTTATTTCCTTATTCTGTGTATTAGGTTAAGGCTTTGTCTTCCATTAATTAATACTCCATTGCACCAAATTCAAATAGATAGATCCCCTTTCATTCCCATTCACAAAACCTCTACTGCCAACTGCATTTGCCGCCATTACGGCGTGGTCGGCTCGGGGAAGAAGGGCGTGCCCGCCCATCGTCATCAAGGGTGGAGCCAGAGAGCCCGTGCCCACCAATCGGACTGTGGAGAGCGACTCGATGGGCGTTTCCAAAAGGCCGGCGGCTTGATCGCCAAGCGCCTCATAAAAGGGAGTTGGGAGGGACTGCTTAGGCAGATGAGTAAGGGATCCCCACGAGCAGATGCGTCAAGAAGGCAGTTAAGCAGATGAGTTGAGTCCACCACAGAGAGTCCACCACCACCAGCTTGGAGTCCACCACCACCAGCTTTGAGACCACGCAGTTTCGACCCGCTGCGACGCGGGAGCCGGATTGCGGTGGCATCGGTGGCCGTCGAGGTCCCGCCCGACGTCCCGTGCGGGATCAAGCTCCAGCTCCGGTTCCCGTTGGACCTTCCTCTCCTTCCAGTCCTCCCATTCCTGCCTGCAATTTCCCCATTCGTGTGAGTTTGATTGTCGTCCGTTTTGTGTGTCTTGTCCTGGGGTATTAATTAAGACTGAAGGTAAGCTAATTTGCACTGTGTCTCCTTGATTCCTTCTGTCTTTATTTTATTATCCTTCCTTCTCCTTGGTTTCTTTTGGTTGTAAATAATAATAAATTATAGTCGTATTGCAAACCCTTTTTGTCTTCTTCTTCTTCACATCCGTCTTTGTCTTTTCCCAATTGAATACCTGTGGCATGATTTGGCCAACGTTTGAGAATCGGGTCTAGTCTTTGTTAACGGTTCGGGCCGCGGCTGCCATCCGCTCGGCAAATTAACATCTTATCCGCGGTCGCGAACGAAGCTGCTCACCGGCCTTTCCGGAGGCCGCGGTGCAGCTTCAGGGACCACGTCGGTCAGTAACAAACGAGGGGACTAATCCCTCCTCAAAGGGGAACCATAGGCCGACGTTGGGTTCCGTAACAATACATATATATATATATATATATTTGTATTTGTGTATATATATATTATATATATATATATATATATATATATATATATATATATATATATATATATATATATATATATATATATATATATTGTTACGGACACGGCTTCAGATGTTGCTTGACCGAGCGGAATGGCCGCCGTGTTCGCACAGTTTACCCGATTACCCCCAACTCACCCGATTCCACTCGAACGTTGGCCAAATCGCGCTACGCTAAATCAATGATGGAAAGGACACAACGACTGGGATCAATGAAACGACGCAAGGGGTACAGTTCTCAAGACCTCCGGAGGAGGATATAATTGGTGGTGGAGAAAAGGGGTAGATTACAAGGTAATGAGGTAAAGACACAGAAGAGATAGGCACTTAGACACAATCTTATCTCTCCCAGACAGACCACAGACAAACGGAACAAGACTGACTTACACAGGGATTGATGGCAGGGAAGGACAGGCAGTCGATAGCACAAGGTGCACCTTGGCTCAGGGACAGGATAAAGCGCGGTCCAGTCCAGAGATGCGGGGAGGTGTCACAGCGCTCGGAGGTGGCGTCCTTCTCTCTCCAAGCTCAGGGCGCATCTGACGTCACCTCCCTCTTCCTGCGCATGCTCAGCGGGGAGACACACGCCCTCGGCTCGTTGGCTCCGCCCCAGATGGGATCGGTCCACCGCTTCTATTGGGTGCGGGGGTTACCGGGCTCCGCCCTTGACGAGGAGCTGACAGCGAGCCCCTACTTGGTAACCCCGTCGAGCACATGCTCGATGGCGGCTCGTTGGAAAGGCATGGTGCCCTCCCAACACCCCCTACCAACCAAGCCGGAGTGAGGACGCGCACTCCCTGCGCCGCCGCCGTTGTTGTTGTTGTTGTTGTTGTTGAACCGTGAGGAAGAGCTGCGGGGAGGTATTGGGAGGTCCTAAACTTCCTAACGGTGCCATACAATCACATTCTGGTGCAACGAAGAGTCAGAATTAATGTAAACGAGTCCTTAACTGACATAGACTAAGAATAACTAGCAAGATGTCCTATAGCTGTCTACGTGAGATGCGGTGGACCTGGATGCGACATTTAATGGGGGAAATAGGGGGAGGTCGGGTCTACAGAGTGTTGTTTACAGAAAATGGGACTAGGGAATGGGGGATTGGGGATAGTTGGGAAGTATTGAGGAAATAGGGGAATATTTACAAGCGGATATGGATGGATCCAAATCCCATATCCGCAACAATATATATATATATATATATATATATATATATATATATATATATATATATATATATATATATATATATATATATATATATATATATATATATATATATATATATATATATATATATATATATATACAGGGTGATTGAAAAGTAACTCCCTATTTTAAAATATTTAGAAATTATGTATTTATTGTAATATTTTTCTCAAATTTTTAGTGTTTGTTCCTTCATGTATGAGAATTTAATCTGTGTTGGCTTTTTTGTCAGATTATTTTTTGTTTGAAATTCGGAAGCCCTACAAACATGGCTGGACGTCTTACCCTGCAGGAGCGTGTCCAGCTAGTGGTATGAAGATTGGTCTGATCTCTTTAAAAATATCCTCTGGTCTGATGAAGCGGTATTTCACATCGGTGGGTTTGTGAACCGTCACAACTGCGATTACTGGGCAGGAGAAGATCCTCGTGGTATTTCTGAAAAAACGCAATATCGCCCCAAGGTAACGGTGTGGTGTGGAATGACTTCGGAAAGGATTGTAGGTCCCTTCATTCTTCGCGATACCATGAATGCCAAAAGGTACCT